>NC_134401.1:137926743-138226743 GCF_050003625.1 Haematobia irritans | reverse complement strand
GGCCAATTTAAGTTTTTCATATAAAAAAATTGATTTTTAGAGGAAATTGGTCAAAACTTTGATTTTTTGGGGGTGGTCACGAATTAACCTTCTTTTCGCTCTAGGACGCATATTTAAGAAGATATGGCCAATTTAAGTGTTTCATGTGAAAAAATTGATTTTTTGAGGAAATTGGTCAAAATTGTGATTTTTTGGGGGTGGTCACGAATTAACCTTCTTTTCGCTCTAGGACGCATATTTAAGGAGATATGGCCAATTTAAGTTTTTCATGTGAAAAAATTGATTTTTTGAGGAAATTGGTCAAAATTGTGATTTTTTGGGGGTGGTCACGAATTAACCTTCTTTTCGCTCTAGGACGCATATTTAAGGAGATATGGCCAATTTAAGTTTTTCATATAAAAAATTGATTTTTTGAGGAAATTGGTCAAAATTTTGATTTTTTGGGGATGGTCACGAATTAACCTTCTTTTCGCTCTAGGACGCATATTTAAGGAGATATGGCCAATTTAAGTTTTTCATATAAAAAATTTGATTTTTTGAAGAAATTGGTCAAAATTTTGATTTTTTGGGGGTGGTCACGAATTAATCTTCTTTTCGCTCTAGGACGCATATTTAAGGAGATATGGCCAATTAAAGTTTTTCATATAAAAATTTTGATTTTTTGAAGAAATTGGTCAAAATTTTGATTTTTTGGGGGTGGTCACGAATTAACCTTCTTTTCGCTCTAGGACGCATATTTAAGGAGATATGGCCAATTTAAGTTTTTCATGTGAAAAAATTGATTTTTTGAGGAAATTGGTCAAAATTTTGATTTTTTGGGGGTGGTCACGAATTAACCTTCTTTTCGCTCTAGGACGCATATTTAAGGAGATATGGCCAATTTAAGTTTTTCATATAAAAAAATTGATTTTTTGAGGAAATTGGTCAAAATTTTGATTTTTTGGGGGTGGTCACGAATTAACATTCTTTTCGCTCTAGGACGCATATTTAAGGAGATATGGCCAATTTAAGTTTTTCATATAAAAAAATTGAATTTTTGAGGAAATTGGTCAAAATTTTAATTTTTTGGGGGTGGTCACGAATTAACCTTCTTTTCGCTCTAGGAGATATGGCCAATTTAAGTTTTTCATATACAAAAATTGATTTTTAGAGGAAATTGGTTAAAATTTTGATTTTTTGGGGGTGGTCACGAATTAACCTTCTTTTCGCTCTAGGACGCATATTTAAGGAGATATAAAAAATTTGATTTTTTGAAGAAATTGGTCAAAATTTTGATTTTTTGGGGATGGTCACGAATTAACCTTCTTTTCGCTCTAGGACGCATATTTAAGGAGATATGGCCAATTTAAGTTTTTCATGTGAAAAAATTGATTTTTTGAGGAAATTGGTCAAAATTGTGATTTTTTGGGGGTGGTCACGAATTAACCTTCTTTTCGCTCTAGGACGCATATTTAAGGAGATATGGCCAATTTAAGTTTTTCATATAAAAAAATTGATTTTTTGAGGAAATTGGTCAAAATTTTGATTTTTTGGGGTGGTCACGAATTAACCTACTTTTCGCTCTAGGACGCATATTTAAGGAGATATGGCCAATTTAAGTTTTTCATATAAAAAATTTGAATTTTTGAGGAAATTGGTCAAAATTTTGATTTTTTGGGGGTGGTCACGAATTAACCCTCTTTTCGCTCTAGGACGCATATTTAAGGAGATATGGCCAATTTAAGTTTTTCATATAAAAAAATTGATTTTTTGAGGAAATTGGTCAAAATTTTGATTTTTTGGGGGTGGTCACGAATTAACCTTCTTTTCGCTCTAGGACGCATATTTAAGGAGATATGGCCAATTTAAGTTTTTCATATAAAAAAATTGATTTTTTGAGGAAATTGGTCAAAATTTTGATTTTTTGGGGGTGGTCACGAATTAACCTTCTTTTCGCTCTAGGACGCATATTTAAGGAGATATGGTCAATTTAAGTTTTTCATATAAAAAATTGATTTTTTGAGGAAATTGGTCAAAATTTGGATTTTTTGGGGGTGGTAACGAATTAACCTTCTTTTCGCTCTAGGACGCATATTTAAGGAGATATGGCCAATTTAAGTTTTTCATATAAAAAAATTGATTTTTTGAAGAAATTGGTCAAAATTTTGATTTTTTGGGGGTGGTCACGAATTAACCTTCTTTTCGCTCTAGGACGCATATTTAAGGAGATATGGCCAATTTAAGTTTTTCATATAAAAAATTTGATTTTTTGAAGAAATTGGTCAAAATTTTGATTTTTTGGGGGTGGTCACGAATTAACCTTCTTTTCGCTCTGGGACGCATATTTAAGGAGATATGGCCAATTTAAGTTTTTCATATAAAAAAATTGATTTTTTGAAGAAATTGGTCAAAATTTTGATTTTTTGGGGGTGGTAACGAATTAACCTTCTTTTCGCTCTAGGACGCATATTTAAGGAGATATGGCCAATTTAAGTTTTTCATATAAAAAAATTGATTTTTTGAAGAAATTGGTCAAAATTTTGATTTTTTGGGGGTGGTCACGAATTAACCTTCTTTTCGCTCCAGGACGCATATTTAAGGAGATATGGCCAATTTAAGTTTTTCATATAAAAAAATTGATTTTTTGAGGAAATTGGTCAAAATTTTGATTTTTTGGGGGTGGTCACGAATTAACCTTCTTTTCGCTCTAGGACGCATATTTAAGGAGATATGGCAAATTTAAGTTTTTCATGTGAAAAAATTGATTTTTTGAGGAAATTGGTCAAAATTTTGATTTTTTGGGGGTGGTCACGAATTTACCTTCTTTTCGCTCTAGGACGCATATTTAAGGAGATATGGCCAATTTAAGTTTTTCATATAAAAAAATTGATTTTTTGAGGAAATTGGTCAAAATTTTGATTTTTTGGGGGTGGTCACGAATTAACCTTCTTTTCGCTCTAGGACGCATATTTATGGCCAATTTAAGTTTTTCATATAAAAAATTGATTTTTTGAGGAAATTGGTCAAAATTTTGATTTTTTGGGGGTGGTCACGAATTAACCTTCTTTTCGCTCTAGGACGCATATTTAAGGAGATATGGCCAATTTAAGTTTTTCGTGTGAAAAAATTGATTTTTTGAGGAAATTGGTCAAAATTTTGATTTTTTGGGGGTGGTCACGAATTAACCTTCTTTTCGCTCTAGGACGCATATTTAAGGAGATATGGCCAATTTAAGTTTTTCATATAAAAAATTTGATTTTTTGAAGAAATTGGTCAAAATTTTGATTTTTTGGATGTGGTCACGAATTAACCTTCTTTTCGCTCTAGGACGCATATTTAAGGAGATATGGCCAATTTAAGTTTTTCATATAAAAAATTGATTTTTTGAGGAAATTGGGCAAAATTTTGATTTTTTGGGGGTGGTCACGAATTAACCTTCTTTTCGCTCTAGGACGCATATTTAAGGAGATATGGCCAATTTAAGTTTTTCATGTGAAAAAATTGATTTTTTGAGGAAATTGGTCAAAATTTTGATTTTTTGGGGGTGGTCACGAATTAACCTTCTTTTCGCTCTAGGACGCATATTTAAGGAGATATGGCCAATTTAAGTTTTTCATATAAAAAATTTGATTTTTTGAAGAAATTGGTCAAAATTTTGATTTTTTGGGGGTGGTCACGAATTAACCTTCTTTTCGCTCTAGGACGCATATTTAAGGAGATATGGCCAATTTAAGTTTTTCGTGTGAAAAAATTGATTTTTTGAGGAAATTGGTCAAAATTTTGATTTTTTGGGGGTGGTCACGAATTAACCTTCTTTTCGCTCTAGGACGCATATTTAAGGAGATATGGCCAATTTAAGTTTTTCATATGAAAAATTTGATTTTTCGAGGATTTTCATCAATAATTTGATTTTTTGGGGGTGGTCACGAATTAATCTTCTTTTCGCTCTAGGACGCATATTTAAGGAGATATGGCCAATTTAAGTTTTTCATATAAAAAATTTGATTTTTTGAAGAAATTGGTCAAAATTTTGATTTTTTGGGTGTGGTCACGAATTAGCCTTCTTTTCGCTCTAGGACGCATATTTAAGGAGATATGGCCAATTTAAGTTTTTCGTGTGAAAAAATTGATTTTTTGAGGAAATTGGTCAAAATTTTGATTTTTTGGGGGTGGTCACGAATTAACCTTCTTTTCGCTCTAGGACGCATATCTAAGAAGATATGGGCAATTTAAGTTTTTCATATGAAAAATTTGATTTTTCGAGGATTTTCATCAAAAATTTGATTTTTGGGGGGTGGTCACGAATTAACCTTCTTTTCGCTCTAGGACGCATATTTAAGGAGATATGGCCAATTTAAGTTTTTCATATAAAAAATTTGATTTTTTGAGGAAATTGGTCAAAATTTTGATTTTTTGGGGGTGGTCACGAATTAACCTTCTGTTCTCTCTAGGACGCATATTTAAAAAAATTGATTTTTTGAGGAAATTGGTCAAAATTTTGATTTTTTGGGGATGGTCACGAATTAACCTTCTTTTCGCTCTAGGACGCATATTTAAGGAGATATGGCCAATTTAAGTTTTTCATATAAAAATTTGAATTTTTGAGGAAATTGGTCAAAATTTTGATTTTTTGGGGGTGGTCACGAATTAACCTTGTTTTCGCTCTAGGACGCATATTTAAGGAGATATGGCCAATTTAAGTTTTTCGTGTGAAAAAATTGATTTTTTGAGGAAATTGGTCAAAATTTTGATTTTTTGGGGGTGGTCACGAATTAACCTTCTTTCCGCTCTAGGACGCATATTTAAGGAGATATGGCCAATTTAAGTTTTTCGTGTGAAAAAATTGATTTTTTGAGGAAATTGGTCAAAATTTTGATTTTTTGGGGGTGGTCACGAATTAACCTTCTTTTCGCTCTAGGACGCATATTTAAGGAGATATGGCCAATTTAAGTTTTTCATATGAAAAATTTGATTTTTCGAGGATTTTCATCAAAAATTTGATTTTTGGGGGGTGGTCACGAATTAACCTTCTTTTCGCTCTAGGACGCATATTTAAGGAGATATGGCCAATTTAAGTTTTTCATATGAAAAATTTGATTTTTCGAGGATTTTCATCAATAATTTGATTTTTTGGGGGTGGTCACGAATTAACCTTCTTTTCGCTCTAGGACGCATATTTAAGGAGATATGGCCAATTTAAGTTTTTCATATAAAAAATTAGATTTTTTGAAGAAATTGGTCAAAATTTTGATTTTTTGGGTGTGGTCACGAATTAGCCTTCTTTTCGCTCTAGGACGCATATTTAAGGAGATATGGCCAATTTAAGTTTTTCGTGTGAAAAAATTGATTTTTTGAGGAAATTGGTCAAAATTTTGATTTTTTGGGGGTGGTCACGAATTAACCTTCTTTTCGCTCTAGGACGCGTATTTAAAAAGATATGGGCAATTTAAGTTTTTCATATGAAAAATTTGATTTTTCGAGGATTTTCATCAAAAATTTGATTTTTGGGGGGTGATCACGAATTAACCTTCATTTCGCTCTAGGACGCATATTTAAGGAGATATGGCCAATTTAAGTTTTTCATATGAAAAATTTGATTTTTCGAGGATTTTCATCAAAATTTTGATTTTTGGGGGGTGGTCACGAATTAAAGTCCTTTTCGCTCTAGGACGCATATTTAAGGAGATATGGCCAATTTAAGTTTTTCATATGAAAACTTTGATTTTTCGAGGATTTTCATCAAAAATTTGATTTTTGGGGGGTGGTCACGAATTAACCTTCTTTTCGCTCTAGGACGCATATTTAAGGAAATATGGCCAATTTAAGTTTTTCATATAAAAAATTGATTTTTTGAGGAAATTGGTAAAAATTTTGATTTTTTGGGGGTGGTCACGAATTAACCTTCTTTTCGCTCTAGGACGCATATTTAAGGAGATATGGCCAATTTAAGTTTTTCATATAAAAAAATTGATTTTTTGAGGAAATTGGTCAAAATTTTGATTTTTTGGGGGTGGTCACGAATTAACCTTCTTTTCGCTCTAGGACGCATATTTAAGGAGATATGGCCAATTTAAGTTTTTCATATAAAAAATTTGATTTTTTGAAGAAATTGGTCAAAATTTTGATTTTTTGGGTGTGGTCACGAATTAACCTTCTTTTCGCTCTAGGACGCATATTTAAGGAGATATGGCCAATTTAAGTTTTTCGTGTGAAAAAATTGATTTTTTGAGGAAATTGGTCAAAATTTTGATTTTTTGGGGGTGGTCACGAATTAACCTTCTTTTCGCTCTAGGACGCATATTTAAGAAGATATGGGCAATTTAAGTTTTTCATATGAAAAATTTGATTTTTCGAGGATTTTCATCAAAAATTTGATTTTTGGGGGGTGGTCACGAATTAACCTTCTTTTCGCTCTAGGACGCATATTTAAGGAGATATGGCCAATTTAAGTTTTTCATATGCAAAATTTGATTTTTCCAGGATTTTCATCAAAATTTTGATTTTTGGGGGGTGGTCACGAATTAAAGTCCTTTTCGCTCTAGGACGCATATTTAAGGAGATATGGCCAATTTAAGTTTTTCATATGAAAAATTTGATTTTTCGAGGATTTTCATCAAAATTTTGAATTTTGGGGGGTGGTCACGAATTAACCTTCTTTTCGCTCTAGGACGCATATTTAAGGAGATATGGCCAATTTAAGTTTTTCATATCAAAAATTTGATTTTTCGAGGATTTTCATCATAATTTTGAATTTTGGGGGGTGGTCACGAATTAACCTTCTTTTCGCTCTAGGGCGCATATTTAAGGAGATATGGCCAATTTAAGTTTTTCATATCAAAAATTTGATTTTTCGAGGATTTTCATCAAAATTTTGAATTTTGGGGGGTGGTCACGAATTAACCTTCTTTTCGCTCTAGGACGCATATTTAAGGAGATATGGCCAATTTAAGTTTTTCATATGAAAAATTTGATTTTTCGAGGATTTTCATCAAAAATTTGATTTTTGGGGGGTGGTCACGAATTAACCTTCTTTTCGCTCTAGGACGCATATTTAAGGAGATATGGCCAATTTAAGTTTTTCGTGTGAAAAAATTGATTTTTTGAGGAAATTGGTCAAAATTTTGATTTTTTGGGGGTGGTCACGAATTAACCTTCTTTTCGCTCTAGGACGCATATTTAAGAAGATATGGCCAATTTAAGTTTTTCATATAAAAAATTTAATTTTTTGGGGAAATTGGTCACAATTTTGATTTTTTGGGGGTGGTGACGAATTAACCTTCTTTTCGCTCTAGGACGCATATTTAAGGAGATATGGCCAATTTAAGTTTTTCATATAAAAATTTTGATTTTTTGAGGAAATTGGTAAAAATTTTGATTTTTTGGGGGGTGGGCACGAATTAACCTTCTTTTCGCTCTAGGACGCATATTTAAGGAGATATGGCCAATTTAAGTTTTTCATATAAAAAAATTTGATTTTGTGAGGAAATTGGTCAAAATTTTGATTTTTTGGGGGTGGTCACAAAGTATCCTTCTTTTCGCTCTAGGACGCATATTTAAGGAGATATGGCCAATTTAAGTTTTTCGTGTGAAAAAATAGATTTTTTGAGGAAATTGGTCAAAATTTTGATTTTTTGGGGGTGGTCACGAATTAACCTTCTTTTCGCTCTAGGACGCATATTTAAGAAGATATGGGCAATTTAAGTTTTTCATATGAAAAATTTGATTTTTCGAGGATTTTCATCAAAAATTTGATTTTTGGGGGGTGATCACGAATTAACCTTCTTTTCGCTCTAGGACGCATATTTAAGGAGATATGGCCAATTTAAGTTTTTCATATGAAAAATTTGATTTTTCGAGGATTTTCATCAAAAATTTGATTTTTGGGGGGTGGTCACGAATTAACCTTCTTTTCGCTCTAGGACGCATATTTAAGGAGATATGGCCAATTTTAGTTTTTCATATGAAAAATTTGATTTTTCGAGGATTTTCATCAAAATTTTGATTTTTGGGGGGTGGTCACGAATTAAAGTCCTTTTCGCTCTAGGACGCATATTTAAGGAGATATGGCCAATTTAAGTTTTTCATATGAAAACTTTGATTTTTCGAGGATTTTCATCAAAAATTTGATTTTTTGGTGGTGGTCACGAATTAACCTTCTTTTCGCTCTAGGACGCATATTTAAGGAGATATGGCCAATTTAAGTTTTTCATATAAAAAAATTGATTTTTTGAAGAAATTGGTCAAAATTTTGATTTTTTGGGTGTGGTCACGAATTAACCTTCTTTTCGCTCTAGGACGCATATTTAAGGAGATATGGCCAATTTAAGTTTTTCGTGTGAAAAAATTGATTTTTTGAGGAAATTGGTAAAAATTTTGATTTTTTGGGGGTGGTCACGAATTAACCTTCTTTTCGCTCTAGGACGCATATTTAAGGAGATATGGCCAATTCAAGTTTTTCATATAAAAAATTTGATTTTTTGAAGAAATTGGTCAAAATTTTGATTTTTTGGGTGTGGTCACGAATTAACCTTCTTTTCGCTCTAGGACGCATATTTAAGGAGATATGGCCAATTTAAGTTTTTCGTGTGAAAAAATTGATTTTTTGAGGAAATTGGTCAAAATTTTGATTTTTTGGGGGTGGTCACGAATTAACCTTCTTTTCGCTCTAGGACGCATATTTAAGGAGATATGGCCAATTTAAGCTTTTCATATGAAAAATTTGATTTTTTGAAGAAATTGGTCAAAATTTTGATTTTTTGGGGGTGGTCACGAATTAACCTTCTTTTCGCTCTAGGACGCATATTTAAGGAGATATGGCCAATTTAAGTTTTTCATATGAAAAATTTGATTTTTCGAGGATTTTCATCAAAATTTTGATTTTTTGGGGGTGGTCACGAATTAAAGTCCTTTTCGCTCTAGGACGCATATTTAAGAAGATATGGCCAATTTAAGTTTTTCATATGAAAAATTTGATTTTTCCAGGATTTTCATCAAAATTTTGATTTTTGGGGGGTGGTCACGAATTAAAGTCCTTTTCGCTCTAGGACGCATATTTAAGGAGATATGGCCAATTTAAGTTTTTCATATCAAAAATTTGATTTTTCGAGGATTTTCATCAAAATTTTGAATTTTGGGGGGTGGTCACGAATTAACCTTCTTTTCGCTCTAGGACGCATATTTAAGGAGATATGGCCAATTTAGGTTTTTCATATCAAGAATTTGATTTTTCGAGGATTTTCATCAAAATTTTGAATTTTGGGGGGTGGTCACGAATTAACCTTCTTTTCGCTCTAGGACGCATATTTAAGGAGATATGGCCAATTTAAGTTTTTCATATAAAAAAATTGATTTTTAGAGGAAATGGGTCAAAATTTTGATTTTTTGGGGGTGGTCACGAATTAACCTTCTTTTCGCTCTAGGACGCATATTTAAGGAGATATGGCCAATTTAAGTTTTTCATATAAAAAATTTGATTTTTTGAGGAAATTGGTCAAAATTTTGATTTTTTGGGGGTGGTCACGAATTAACCTTCTTTTCGCTCTAGGACGCATATTTAAGGAGATATGGCCAATTTAAGTTTTTCATATAAAAAATTTGAATTTTTGAGGAAATTGGTCAAAATTTTGATTTTTTGGGGGTGGTCACGAATTAACCTTCTTTACGCTCTAGGGCGCATATTTAAGGAGATATGGCCAATTTAAGTCTTTCATATAAAAAAATTGATTTTTTGAAGAAATTGGTCAAAATTTTGATTTTTTTGGGGTGGTCACGAATTAACCTTCTTTTCGCTCTAGGACGCATACTTAAGGGGATATGGCCAATTTAAGTTGTTCATATAAAAAAATTGATTTTTTGAGGAAATTGGTCAAAATTTTGATTTTTTGGGGGTGGTCACGAATTAACCTTCTTTTCGCTCTAGGACGCATATTTAAGGAGATATGGCCAATTTAAGTTTTTCATATAAAAAATTTGATTTTTTGAGGAAATTGGTAAAAATTGTGATTTTTTGGTGGTGGTCACGAATTAACCTTCTTTCGCTCTAGGACGCATATTTAAGGAGATATGGCCAATTTAAGTTTTTCATGTAAAAAAATTGATTTTTTGAGGAAATTGGTCAAAATTTTGATTTTTTGGGGGTGGTCACGAATTAACCTTCTTTTCGCTCTAGGACGCATATTTAAGGAGATATGGCCAATTTAAGTTTTTCATATAAAAAAAATTGATTTTTTGAGGAAATTGGTCAAAATTTTGACTTTTTGGGGGTGGTCACGAATTAACCTTTTTTTAGCTCTAGGACGCATATTTAAGGAGATATGGCCAATTTAAGTTTTTCATATAAAAAATTTGATTTTTTGAGGAAATTGGTCAAAATTTTGATTTTTTGGGGGTGGTCACGAATTAACCTTCTTTTCGCTCTAGGACGCATATTTAAGGAGATATGGCCAATTTAAGTTTTTCATATAAAAAATTTGATTTTTTGAGGAAATTGGTCAAAATTTTTTTTTTTGGGGGTGGTCACGAATTAACCTTCTTTTCGCTCTAGGACGCATATTTAAGGAGATATGGCCAATTTAAGTTTTTCATATAAAAAATTTGATTTTTTGAGGAAATTGGTCAAAATTTTGATTTTTTGGGGGTGGTCACGAATTAACCTTCTTTTCGCTCTAGGACGCATATTTAAGGAGATATGGTCAATTTAAGTTTTTCATATACAAAAATTGATTTTTTGAGGAAATTGGTCAACATTTTGATTTTTTGGGGGTGGTCACGAATTTTTTTTTTTTTTTTTTTTTTTTTTTTTTTTATTATTACGTCTATAGATACAAAATCCTTACAGACTAATATGTACAAATAATTTATCTGTTCAAGTGCAAGATAATGTTTCTCTTTAATGTTACTCGATTCTCAGACAGATCTATAAGGTTAAAATATTTGTTGAATTGCGCGCATAATCTTCGAAAAGGATCATTATTTGCAAAGTTTGTTCTATGATATAGAATTTTTAATGGTTCAAAATTCCTCGTGGGCCTAATAGGTATATTGAAGGCAAGCCTGTTGAGAAGAAACTCTGATTCAATCTCACCTTGAATTATATTCATTATATAACAGATATTTAACATTGTCCTGCGACTTGACAATGAGGGTAATTTTATAAGATTCAAACGAAATTCATATGATGGTAAAGACTGGGGATCCCAGCCTCTGTGTCGTAGGCAGAATAAAAGAAATTGCTTCTGCACAGATTCTATCTTATCCGAGTGGATGGTGTAATATGGATCCCAAATTATGGAACCATACTCAAGATGGCTTCGTACTAATGTAGTGTATAATATCTTAGTAACTGAATAATCTCTAAACTCCTTACTCCATCGTTTCATAAATCCTAGAGTAACATATGCTTTACTAATGGCCATAGAAATGTGTTGACGGAAGTTCAGACGCTGATCCATTAACAATCCAAGATCCTTGAAAGAATCAACCGCCTCCAGCCTGGTAGAACCGATAATATAACTTGAATCATATACAGTGCCTCTCGAGAAGCGCATTAACTTACATTTCGAGGTATTTAACTCCATTAAGTTCAATTCACACCAATTGGAGAAGTTATCAAGATCAATCTGTAGATAATATTGATCGACGGGATCATTAAATGATCGAAATAATTTTACATCATCAGCGAACATAAGTATATTAGAATACTTTATAATCGATGGTAAATCATTAATAAATAAACAGAATAAAACTGGCCCGAGATGACTGCCCTGGGGAACACCCGACGTAACGGAGACATATCTTGATGTCGCATTGCCGAACTTAACACATTGTGTCCGACCGATTAAATACGATTGAAACCATTTCAATAAAGAATTGCTGAAGCCAATCATATCTAACTTTCGTAGAAGGAGAGCATGATTAACTTTGTCGAATGCTTTACTGAAATCAGTGTAGATAGTATCAGTTTGCAAGCGATTTCTAAAAGCATCGTTTACCAAGCAAGTAAATTCTAAAAGGTTTGTTATAGTCGATCTTTTTCTTCTAAAACCATGTTGGCTTGTAGATAATAATGATGAAATCTGGTGGGTTATAGAATTAGTTAATATCTTCTCCATCAACTTAGGGATAGCGCTAAGATTTGAGATACCTCGATAATTGCATACGTCGTTTCGGTCACCTGATTTGTACAAAGGGATAATATAAGATCTTTTCCATATATCTGGAAGAACTCCTGACTTTAATGAACTATTAAACAATAACGATAGAGGATATGAAAGTTTATCAGCACACAGTTTCAAGATACAAGACGGAATACCATCGGGGCCAGCATTATATGAAGACTTAAGAGTCCTCAAGTTATCTAAAACGGTAGTTTCATGAACGTAGGAGAAATCGATTCGATCAAAACTCCTAGTTATAAACGGGTATGTGTTACTACAATCATATGATCTATCTGAATAAGTCGTAGCAAAGAATTCTGCGAATAAATCCGAAATGTCCATATCATTATCAGCGGTTAGTGACTGATATTTAAGATATGTCGGTTGGGTATTAGATTGACGTTTTGAATTCACAAATTTATAGAAAGACTTAGGGTCAACTCTAAGTTGCTCCTTCATCCTACTTAAATAGTTTCGATGAGCCAGTTTGTTCTCCAGATTGTATTTAGAACGGGCTATTGAATAGTTTGAAAAATCAAGAGATGAACCTGATTTCTTGAATTTTCTGAACATTTTGTTCTTTCTATTCTTTAGTCTCATTAAGACCCTGGTCTTCCAAGGTGGTCCCGAATTGTTGTCCACAGTAAATCGTGGCACTGATTTAGATATGCAATCTTGAAGAACTGAATAAAACCGGTTCGATAATTCAGTAATATTGCCAGAGTCAAGAATATCGTCCCAAACTATGGCAGAAAGTAATGAATTAAGCATATTATAATTGGTTTTAGCAAAACAATACTCTTTCTTTGATCCAGTGATTCTAGATCGCAGAGAATTTGGGGCAGCGACATGTATTATTAGAGTAGGGTGATATAGATCTTCAGGTTTTGTTAAAGCATGAAACGATTCTAAACGAATGTTAGATGTATCATTAACAAAAACTAGATCGAGTAGTTTGCCATGTGAATTAAATATATTATTTATTTGAAAAAGGCCAAGATTTAGTAATGAATTAAGAAAGTTATTAGAAATATTATTATTTGAGATTATAGGAATTAAGCTGTTAGATTCAGAAGAATGTAACCAGGAGGCCGAAGGTATATTGAAATCGCCTAAAACTACTAAAGTATCAGATGCTGATAAATATTGAAATGCGGATGAAATTGCCGAAACGTGACGGGCATAAGTTTCATCGTCTGATGAAGGTGGAATGTAAGAACAAGAAATTAAAAAAGACATGTTCCTGAAGAGTACTTTGACCATAACTATCTCAATACCGTTAAGATGTTGAATCAGAATCTGTTCAGAAGGAATTTCAGTGGATACTGCTATCAGTATTCCACCACCTGTTTTCCTTACATTACTTTCACGATCGCGTCTATAAATTCTGTATTTTGAACATAATATTTCCATATCATAAACATTTGGTTGAAGCCATGTTTCAGTAAATGCAATTATATGAAAATCGAAACCAAAACTGTCTGAGTAAAGAGTAGAAATTTTGGTATTTAAACCTCTTACATTTTGATATACTATAGAAATGTTCTTATCGGAAGTATTAATTAGTTTTTTGGAACATTTTGTGAACTGTTTGGTAAATATACAATATCTGTAATTGGAGATTCTTTATATATATATTCCTTAATTAGAGCATTCTGTGGCCAAAATTCTGGATTAACCACTCTATCAAAAATGTCCTCTGGAACGATGATCTTAAATGATGCTTTGCTTCTCCTTTCGCGATATTTAAACTTGAAGACACTCAGTTCGATATCAGCTTGTAGCTTCGATTTTATATAAAAGGAAATATCCTCGATAGTCGTTTCCGCGGCAAATTTTGCTGCAAACACAGTTTTCTTGGAAGGTACCACTTGTAATGGTTTTGGGGGAATATTAGGTAAAGGTGAAGTTAACGGAGTACGAAATCTATTCGATGTAGATGGCGTAGTAGTATTTAATGATGCATTTGAAACAGTTAAATTTGAAATTTGGGAAATTGCTGCATTGCTCGTAGAAGGATTTGATGTTTGAGATAGGATTGGTATAGATAAATTTGGTTGCATTTGGGGACTGAATAACTGGTATGGTGCTAAGTTAGTGTCAGAATTAGTATTAAGATTAGACACAACTTCCGTATTTATATTATTGGATGGTTTTTTCCGCTTACGCAATGAATCTATGGGAGACTGCAGAAATTTTTCCAAGCATGATGCATTCTCAAAAACCGTTTTATATTTTGCGAATTTTTCGGTTAATGCAGTAAGATCTTTATTGATCAGTTCAAAATCCGCACGGGTATTTTTGAAAAAAGCATAAAATTCCACATCATATATTTTGCAATTTTTACAGCACCATCGTAAACCTTTATCTTCACGCAAATTGTCGGCAGTACGAGCCGCCAGCTCTACACATTTAGCATGATATGATGAATGACACAACCAACAAGTAACAACAGGTTCCTCAGTTTTCTTTACTGCGCAATTGGGTTTCTCACAAATCATATTGGATTATATGGTTTTTAATAGTGTATAGGTAAATGGTGTATATTATCAGTGCTTCAGATTTTGTAAGTGAATAAATGATGATTGTGAATTATTCACAGTTTTTAAAGTATACCCTTAGGGGGATTTTTAAAACGTGAGTGTGATGAAAATGTGTGGTGAGTAATTAAACTCAACATACAATCAAATTGTCAAACGTATCAGCTGTTTTTGTTTATTACCAGTGATAAACATCAATCGGTTAACATCAAAATAGCAAAATTCCAGGATTTTTCCAACGATGAAAAGTTGCAAAAATATAATTATAATTTTTTAATACCAAAACTTGCCAATAATAACAACGATGGACTGCACACAGCAAATATAGCGGCTTCCTCTTGAGAAAATTAAGCCAGTAAACTGCAACAGACACTGTATAATGGCGTAAGTAAGTGTTTATTCAAGTTTTTGTTGGAGCGAATAGAAATACGTGCGATCAGTTAACAGGCCGAAAAAGCGTCCTATAGCGAAAAGAATTAACATTCTTTTCGCTATAGGACGCATATTTAAGGAGATATGGCCAATTTAAGTTTTTCGTATAAAAAATTTGATTTTTTGAGGATTTCTATCAAAATTTTGATTTTTTGAGAGTGGTCACGAATTAACCTTCTTTTCGCTCTAGGACGCATATTTAAGGAGATATGGCCAATTTAAGTTTTTCGTATAAAAAATTTGATTTTTTGAGGATTTCTATCAAAATTTTGATTTTTTGAGAGTGGTCACGAATTAACCTTCTTTTCGCTCTAGGGCGCATATTTAAGGAGATATGGCCAATTTAAGTTTTTCATATAAAAAAATTGATTTTTTGAGGAAATTGGTCAAAATTTTGATTTTTTGGAGGTGGTCACGAATTAACCTTCTTTTCGCTTTAGGACGCATATTTAAGGAGATATGGCCAATTTAAGTTTTTCATATAAAAATTTTGATTTTTTGAGGAAATTGGTCAAAATTTTGATTTTTTGGGGGTGGTCACGAATTAACCTTCTTTTCGCTCTAGGACGCATATTTAAGGAGATATGGCCAATTTAAGTTTTTCATATAAAAAATTTGAATTTTTGAGGAAATTGGTCAAAATTTTGATTTTTTGGGGGTGGTCACGAATTAACCTTCTTTTCGCTCTAGGACGCATATTTAAGGAGATATGGCCAATTTAAGTTTTTCATATAAAAAATTTGATTTTTTGAGGAAATTGGTCAAAATTTTGATTTTTTGGGGGTGGTCACGAATTAACCTTCTTTTCGCTCTAGGACGCATATTTAAGGAGATATGGCCAATTTAAGTTTTTCATATAAAAAATTTGATTTTTTGAGGAAATTGGTCAAAATTTTGATTTTTTGGGGGTGGTCACGAATTAACCTTCTTTTCGCTCTAGGACGCATATTTAAGGAGATATGGCCAATTTAAGTTTTTCATATAAAAAATTTGATTTTTTGAGGAAATTGGTCAAAATTTTGATTTTTTGGGGGTGGTCACGAATTAACCTTCTGTTCTCTCTAGGACGCATATTTAAAAAAATTGATTTTTTGAGGAAATTGGTCAAAATTTTGATTTTTTGGGGATGGTCACGAATTAACCTTCTTTTCGCTCTAGGACGCATATTTAAGGAGATATGGCCAATTTAAGTTTTTCATATAAAAATTTGAATTTTTGAGGAAATTGGTCAAAATTTTGATTTTTTGGGGGTGGTCACGAATTAACCTTGTTTTCGCTCTAGGACGCATATTTATGGAGATATGGCCAATTTAAGTTTTTCATATAAAAAATTAGATTTTTTGAGGAAATTGGTCAAAATTTTGATTTTTTGGGGGTGGTCACTAATTAACCTTATTTTCGCTCTAGGACGCATATTTAAGGAGATATGGCCAATTTAAGTTTTTCATATAAAAAATTTGATTTTTTGAGGAAATTGGTCAAAATTTTGATTTTTTGGGTGTGGTCACGAATTAACCTTCTTTTCGCTCTAGGACGCATATTTAAGGAGATATGGCCAATTTAAGTTTTTCGTGTGAAAAAATTGATTTTTTGAGGAAATTGGTCAAAATTTTGATTTTTTGGGGGTGGTCACGAATTAACCTTCTGTTCTCTCTAGGACGCATATTTAAAAAAATTGATTTTTTGAGGAAATTGGTCAAAATTTTGATTTTTTGGGGATGGTCACGAATTAACCTTCTTTTCGCTCTAGGACGCATATTTAAGGAGATATGGCCAATTTAAGTTTTTCATATAAAAAATTTGATTTTTTGAGGATTTCTATCAAAATTTTGATTTTTTGGGGGTGGTCACGAATTAACCTTCTTTTCGCTCTAGGACGCATATTTAAGGAGATATGGCCAATTTAAGTTTTTCATGTAAAAAAATTGATTTTTTGAGGAAATTGGTCAAAATTTTGATTTTTTGGGGGTGGTCACGAATTAACCTTCTTTACGCTCTAGGGCGCATATTTAAGGAGATATGGCCAATTTAAGTTTTTCATATAAAAAATTTGAATTTTTGGGGAAATTGGTCACAATTTTGATTTTTTGGGGGTGGTCACGAATTAACCTTCTTTTCGCTCTAGGACGCATATTTAAGGAGATATGGCCAATTTAAGTTTTTCATATAAAAAAATTGATTTTTTGAGGAAATTGGTCAAAATTTTGATTTTTTGGGGGGTGGTCACGAATTAACCTTCTTTTCGCTCTAGGACGCATATTTAAGGAGATATGGCCAATTTAAGTTTTTCATATAAAAACTTTGATTTTTTAAAGAAATTGGTCAAAATTTTGATTTTTTGGGGTGGTCACGAATTAACCTTCTTTTCGCTCTAGGACGCATATTTAAGGAGATATGGCCAATTTAAGTTTTTCATATAAAAAATTTGATTTTTTGAGGAAATTGGTCAAAATTTTGATTTTTTGGGGGTGGTTACGAATTAACCTTCTGTTCTCTCTAGGACGCATATTTAAAAAAATTGATTTTTTGAGGAAATTGGTCAAAATTTTGATTTTTTGGGGATGGTCACGAATTAACCTTCTTTTCGCTCTAGGACGCATATTTAAGGAGATATGGCCAATTTAAGTTTTTCATATAAAAATTTGAATTTTTGAGGAAATTGGTCAAAATTTTGATTTTTTGGGGGTGGTCACGAATTAACCTTGTTTTCGCTCTAGGACGCATATTTATGGAGATATGGCCAATTTAAGTTTTTCATATAAAAAATTAGATTTTTTGAGGAAATTGGTCAAAATTTTGATTTTTTGGGGGTGGTCACTAATTAACCTTATTTTCGCTCTAGGACGCATATTTAAGGAGATATGGCCAATGTAAGTTTTTCATATAAAAAATTTGATTTTTTGAGGAAATTGGTCAAAATTTTGATTTTTTGGGGGTGGTCACGAATTAACCTTCTTTTCGCTCTAGGACGCATATTTAAGGAGATGTGGCCAATTTAAGTTTTTCATATAAAAAATTTGATTTTTTGAGGATTTCTATCAAAATTTTGATTTTTTGGGGATGGTCACGAATTAACCTTCTTTTCGCTCTAGGACGCATATTTAAGGAGATATGGCCAATTTAAGTTTTTCATATAAAAATTTTGATTTTTTGAGGAAATTTGTCAAAATTTTGATTTTTTGGGGGTGGTCACGAATTAACCTTATTTTCTCTCTAGTACGCATATTTAAAAAATTTGATTTTTTGAGGAAATTGGTCAAAATTTTGATTTTTTGGGGGTGGTCACGAATTAACCTTCTTTTCGCTCTAGGACGCATATTTAAGGAGATATGGCCAATTTAAGTTTTTCATATAAAAAATTTGATTTTTTGGGGAAATTGGTCACAATTTTGATTTTTTGGGGGTGGTCACGAATTAACCTTCTTTTCGCTCTAGGACGCATATTTAAGGAGATATGGCCAATTTAAGTTTTTCATATAAAAATTTTGATTTTTTGAGGAAATTGGTAAAAATTTTGATTTTTTGGGGGGTGGGCACGAATTAACCTTCTTTTCGCTCTAGGACGCATATTTAAGGAGATATGGCCAATTTAAGCTTTTCATATAAAAAAAAAGATTTTTTGAGGATTTTCATCAAAATCTTGATTTTTTGGGGGTGGTCACGAATTAACCTTCTTTTCGCTCTAGGACGCATATTTAAGGAGATATGGCCAATTTAAGTTTTTCATATAAAATATTTGATTTTTTGAGGATTTCTATCAAAATTTAGATTTTTTGAGGGTGGTCACGAATTAACCATCTTTTCGCTCTAGGACGCATATTTAAGGAGATATGGCCAGTTTAAGTTTTTCATATAAAAACTTTGATTTTTTAAAGAAATTGGTCAAAATTTTGATATTTTGGGGGGTGGTCATGAATTAACCTTCTTTTCGCTCTAGGACGCATATTTAAGGAGATATGGCCAATTTAAGTTTTTCATATAAAATATTTGATTTTTTGAGGATTTCTATCAAAATTTAGATTTTTTGAGGGTGGTCACGAATTAACCTTCTTTTCGCTCTAGGACGCATATTTAAGGAGATATGGCCAATTTAAGTTTTTCTTAAAAAAAAATTGATTTTTTGGGGAAATTGGTCAAAATTTTGATTTTTGGGGGGGGGGGGTTACGAATTAACCTTCTTTTCGCTCTAGGACGCATATTTAAGGAGATATGGCCAATTTAAGTTTTTCATATAAAAACTTTGATTTTTTAAAGAAATTGGTCAAAATTTTGATATTTTGGGGGGTGGTCATGAATTAACCTTCTTTTCGCTCTAGGACGCATATTTAAGGAGATATGGCCAATTTAAGTTTTTCATATAAAAAAATTGATTTTTTGAGGAAATTGGTAAAAATTTTGATTTTTGGGGGGTGGTCACGAATTAACCTTCTTTTCGCTCTAGGACGCATATTTAAAGAGATATGGCCAATTTAAGTTTTTCATATAAAAAATTGGATTTTTTGAGGAAATTGGTCAAAATTTTGATTTTTTGGGGATGGTCACGAATTAACCTTCTTTTCGCTCTAGGACGCATATTTAAGGAGATATGGCCAATTTAAGTTTTTCATATAAAAATTTTGAATTTTTGAGGAAATTGGTAAAAATTTTGATTTTTTGGGGGTGGTCACTAATTAACCTTCTTTTCGCTCTAGGACGCATATTTTAGGAGATATGGCCTATTTAAGTTTTTCATATAAAAAATTTGATTTTTTGAGGATTTTCATCAAAATCTTGATTTTTTGGGGGTGGTCACGAATTAACCTTCTTTTCTCTCTAGGACGCATATTCAAGGAGATATGGCCAATTTAAGTTTTTCATATACACAATTTGATTTTTTGAGGAAATTGGTCAAAATTTTGATTTTTTGGGGGTGGTCACGAATTAACCTTCTTTTCGCTCTAGGACGCATATTTAAGGAGATATGGCCAATTTAAGTTTTTCATATAAAAATTTAGATTTTTTGAGGAAATTGGTCAAAATTTTGATTTTTTGAGGGGTGGTCACGAATTAACCTTCTTTTCGCTCTAGGATGCATATTTAAGGAGATATGGCCAATTTAAGTTTTTCATATAAAAAATGTGATTATTTGAGGATTTTCATCAAAATTTTGATTTTTTGGAGGTGCTCACGAATTAACCTTCTTTTCGCTCTAGGACGCATATTTAAGGAGATATGGCCAATTTAAGTTTTTCATATAAAAAATTTGATTTTTTGAGGAAATTGGTCAAAATTTTGGTTTTTTGGGGGGTGGTCACGAATTAACCTTCTTTTCGCTCTGAGACGCATATTTAAGGAGAACAATATTCTAATTAAATCGTGAGTAAGATTAGGTCTGCTATAGTGGCGCCCCGATATTTTGGGTTCACTTGAATTATTCAGTCCATTGTAAGGGCCAAGTCAGGACTACTCGGCAGATGACCCTTCAAATCGATGTTTTGAGTAGTCAAAACTACAGTTATTTGAGCTCGCATTGTCGTAATCCGTCTTCGTCGATCGGCTTTCCAGATTTCTTGGTAGATAACTTGCAAACTGATTGTGTACCATACAGAATTGACTGTTCGGCATAGTTTTAATTGTTAGGACGTGCCACCTTTTTTTAAAAAGGTGATCATTTGCTTGAAAACGCTTTGTGCGCGAGCAACTTTTGTTGGATTTGGCTCATCTTGATGTTATAGTCGTGTTTCGAAACACTGCGATCGTACGATCCTTTTTTGGATGATTGATAAATTTTGTAGGATCCAAGGCGAACAAATGTTTTTGGAAGGTCAAATCTTTATGCAATTTTGAACGTACGCTGGGTCGTCTCAATCTCACGATATGTCACATAACGGTTTTACAATATCAATTGGCGCACAATTGAGTTTAGACTACGACCTCGATTAAATCCTCCATACCATCAATAAACACTGATCCTTCATTGACAAAAATTGAATGAAAGTTTATTGATGCACGATTATTGAGTTAAACCACGTTGTAAAAAATACCCGCACGAAAATATTCACGATTTAATTCAATTTTTTGAGCGAGATGAATCTTTTAAATTACTGAGTACGTTTAACCTCCAAAATGTCAAGCAAAATGCAACACTAGGATTATCCAAAACCAATGTATAAACGGCAACTATCGTATGTTAAGGACATTGAAAGGGGCCTCCTTGTAGCCGAGGACGAATGGCGGTGAAACAACGTTGAGAAGCTGTGATACACTCAAAGATGTCACCAGCATTAACAGGTTGGCTGATAAGTCCCCGGTCTAACAAAAAAAACACATTTTTTTTTGTAAAAATTCGTTTTTATTATTCAACTTAGATAGTTCCCTTCAAGAGCGATACAAGGATTATAACGACCTTATAACGGTGGAGGGCCGAACTTACGGCCGTATATAACAGGTTGGCTGATAAGTCCCCGGTCTAACAAAGAAAAACACGTTTTTTTCAAAATTCGTTTTTATTATTCAACATAGTTCCCTTCAAGAGCGATACAACCAACGATTATAACGACCTTTCAATTTTTTGATACCATTTTGGTATTACTCCTTCGGTTTTGCCTCAAAGTAGGCCTCAGTTTCGACGATCACCTCTTCATTGCAGCCAAATTTTTTCCCTGCGAGCATCCTTTTGAGGTCTGAGAACAAGAAAAAGTCGCTGGGGCCAGATCTGGAGAATGCGGTGGGTGGGGAAGCAATTCGAAGCCCAATTCTTGGTAGAACAACGCTTTTTTCTTCTTCATATGGGGCCGTTTTGCCGCGATTTCGACCTTCAAACGCTCCAATAACACCATATAATAGTCACTGTTGATGGTTTTTCCCTTCTCAAGATAATCGATAAAAATTATTCCATGCGCATCCCAAAAAACATAGGGCATTACTTTGCCAGTGAACTTTTGAGTCTTTCCACGCCTCGGAGACAGTTCACCGGCCGCTGTCCACTCAGCCGACTGTTGATTGGACTCAGGAGTATAGTGATGGAGCCATGTTTCATCCATTGTCACATATCGACGGAAAAACTCGGGTGTATTACGAGTTAACAGCTGCAAACACCGCTCAGAATCATCAACACGTTGTTTGTTTTGGTCAAATGTGAGCTCGCGCGGCACCCATTTTGCACAGAGCTTCCGCATATCCAAATATTGATGAATGATATGACCAATTCGTTCCTTTGATATCTTTAAGGCCTCTGCTATCTCGATCAACTTCATTTTACGGTCATTCAAAATCATTTTGTGGATTTTTTGATGTTTTCGTCGGTAATCACCTCTTTCGGGCGTCCACTGCGTTCACCGTCCTCCGTGCTCATTTCACCACGCTTGAATTTTGCATACCAATCAATTATTGTCGATTTCCCTTGGGCAGAGTCTGGAAACTCATTATCAAGCCAAGTTTTTGCTTCCACCGTATTTTTTCCCTTCAGAAAACAGTATTTTATCAAAACACGAAATTCCTTTTTTCCCATTTTTTTCACAATAACAAAAGTTGCTTCACAAAAGACGCTCTATCTCACAAACTAATTGACTTACAGACGTTAAATTTTGACACGAATCATTTGATGGTTGGTACTATATAAAAATAATATGCATTTAATACTAGCGATACTATACTATAATACTAGCCATCTATGTGTCAGACCGGGGACTTATCAGCCAACCTGTTACTGAGAAGATTAAACCACCGCTAAAAATCTTTTTGGTCTTCGGTGGAATTTGTAATTGAACACACAACACGAATCTTAACCCAAGACGGGCATGATAACCATTGCACCACGGTGACTCCCGGTACTAAAAGTTAATAACGCCATTTCAATACTTACCATATATTCTAAAAAAAATTATCGATCCATAATAATTAAAATAACAAATGTGTATATTTTTTCGGTTTATTGTTCTCTACATACAATTTCTTCATTTTTTTTATGTATGCTAACAAATTTTGTTGAAGATATATTTTTTTTGTTTTAGGTATAATGTATTCTTTTTCTCTTAATTTTCATTTTGCTGTTTTAAAAAAGCTTTTCATTTTAACATTTTCTTTTTTGCATGATTTTCAAAACTTAACAAATGTATGCTTATTAATATTTTTAATTTTTTTTAGTACATAATATTGTGTGATCTGCAATATTTGAAATATGAAATGTTTTACATTTTTATTTTGCTTAAATTCTATATCATATCATAATAAGTTAATGAATTTAATATATGTAAGATTTTGTTTATATTATTTCTTAACAAGTAATAATATTTTTCATTTGGTTTTTTATTATTTATTTTTTTCTGAAATATGAGATTGTTTTTGTAATTGTTTCAGTTATATAATTATGGTATATATCGCCAAGCTTTATAAAAATTAAAATTTTCCAATGCTTTTGTGATACTAATTGATTTGAGAGAAATTTAAGGTTACTTATGTTCAGAGGCCATTTTTTATATTCTATAGTTTTGCTAGTATAACAAACAAACAAGGTGCTAAGAATAATAATAAAAATTTTTAGACAATTATCTCAAGTCGGACAAATAAGCTAAAGTTATCTTTAAAATCTACTTCTTCCATATAAAGTTCTTCTATAAATTTTCCATAAATTATTTTTTATATTAAGCATTGATAAAAATAAGCTTTGCTTATTATCAGAAATATTTGAAAGAAGTCAATTGTTCTATTGCACAGAAAATATCCTTTCGTCGATAGCAGAATTTAAATAAAAAATGTTGAACAGTAAACTGCAGGGTACACTCATAAAAATATGTTAGTAGACACAAAAGAAAAACAGCAAAAAGTCTGCTGAAAAGTTTGCTTTTTAAGTTGTTTGTTAAACCCGATTTTCCTTAGAAAAGTATGATTTCCTATTTTTTAATGATTACGAGAAGTAAAATCTGGAAATTATACATTCAGTTTCAACCAATTTTCATGATCAGTGCAGTTCTGTACCCTCATGATCTGAAATCGGTCTATATGGAGGCCTTATCAAGTGGACCGATAAAAACTAAATTATATACATGCCAGTGGGTCTAAAATGCCACTATATTTTCAATTTGTGGCAAATCGGATAACAACTAAAATTTCTAGAAAACCTAGGAGTTAAATCGGGAGATCGGTCTAATGCGGGCTATGCCAAAAACATGGAGGGATACACACAATATTCAGCACATCTAATTGTAGTTCTAGAAACTAGATCCCAAATCGGAGGGCCGGTTTGTAAGGGGACTATAGAAAAAACTGTACCGATACACAATATATTCGTCACACATCTTTATGGTCCTAGAATACCTATAGATTTCCAATTTCAGGCAAATTGGATAAAACCTACAGATTCTAGACGTCCAAGAAGTAAAATCGGGAGATCGGTCTGTATGGGGGCTATACCAAACATTGGTCCGATACTCACCATTTTCGGCACATCTCTTTATGGTCCTAGAATACCTATAGATTTCCAATTTCAGGCAAATTGGATAAAATCTACGGATTCTAAAAGGGTGGTTAAATTGTAAGGGCCGATGTTGAATGTGAACCACACCTAAACACCAAGTTTTTTCCGAATTTTATTTGACATTTCTCCATTTCAGACTTACGCAATTTGAACCATGGAGAGATACACAATCCAACAACGTGTTAAATGGTTCCAAGAAATGGCAACAGTGGATAATCAATTTTCGAAGAAAATCATCTTCAGTGATGAGGCACATTTTCACCTCAGTGGATTTGTCAATAAACAGAATTGCCGCATTTGGGCGAATGAGAATCCAAGAGTGATTGTCGAAAAACCAATGCACTCACAAAGAGTGACTGTTTGGTGCGGTTTATAGGCTGGCGGCATCATCGGGCCTTTTTTTTCCAAAATGAGGCCGGTCAAGCAGTTACTGTGAATGGTGTTCGCTATCGTGAGATGATAACGAACTTTTTATGGCCCGAATTGGAAGATATGGATGTGGACGATATGTGGTTTCAGCAGGACGGTGCCACTTGCCACACAGCTAACGAAACAATGGCTCTTTTGCGCAACAAATTCAATTTCCGTGTTATCTCACGTAATGGCGATGTCAATTGGCCGCCAAGATCATGTGATTTGACACCGTTGGACGTTTTTCTTTGGGGTTATTTGAAAGAAAAGGTGTATGTCGATAAGCCAGCAACAATTCAAGAGCTAAAGGATGAGATAATTCGGCACATTAACGGTATAGAGCCTCCATTATGCCTCAGCGTCATCGAAAATTTGGACCATCGGATGAAGGTGTGCCACCGAGGTCGCTGCTCCCATTTGGTCGATATTTTGTTCCATACATAATTGAGCAATACCAATATATCATAATAAAATAAAATTACAAATATTTCCTAAATAGTTTGTGTTTTATTCAAAATCAACATCGGCTCTTGAAATTTTAACCACCCTTTAGAAGCCGAAGAAGTAAAATCGGGAGATCGATCTGTATGTGGGCTATATCAAAACATGGTCCCATAATCACCATATTCGGCACAACTCTTTATGGTCCTAGAATATCGCTAGATTTCCAATTTCAGGCAAATTGGATAAAGTCTACGGATTCCAGAAGCCCAAGAAGTAAAATCAGGAGATCGGTCTATATGGGGGCTATATCAAAATATGGTCCAATAATCACCATATTCGGCACACCTCTTTATGGTTCTAGAATACTTCTAGATTTCCAATTTCAGGCAAATTGGATAATTTCAATTGCAGGCAAATTGGATAATCTAGAAGGCCAAGAAATAAAATCTTCGAACTTGGCCTGCGTGCAGACAAAAGACGATTCTGTGCCAAATTTCAGGACGATATCTCCATTAGAGGTGTAAAAAAGCAAAATGTTTGTTCACGTACGCTCACGCACGATATGTTTGGTAGCCACTCACACTCACGCACGTTCACGAAATGTAAACCGGTACTCATGCACGCTCACGCACGAACTACTTTTAAAGACTCACGCACGATTCACGACAATTAACGTGACTCACGACAAATTCACGAGACTCACGACATTTTCCAACCGGGAAAGAGGAAAGGTAACAAAATTAATAAATAGTATATAGTTCGACAGCTAAATAGAATTCAGTTATCATATGAGAAAGAATAAAATCTGGATTTTTTTCGTGAGCGTGATTTTGCAGAAATTTTATTCACGCACATTCACGAACCGATTTCACACGCACGACATATTATTTTTAGTCCCATTCGCGAAAGTTTCTTCAGATTTTGTTCACGAGTCATGTGATTGACGCGTGAATCACGCGTGTCACGACAGGTTCGTGTCACGCCCACACCTCTAATCTCCATTATTGAAGACGGTAGCGTGATTACAACAGACAGACAGGCAGACGGACAGACGGACATGCTTATATCGTCTTAGAATTTCTCCCTGATAAACAATATATATATACTTTATATCGGAAATCGATATTTCGATGTGTTACAAAAGGAATGACAAACTTATTATACCCCCGTCACCATTCTATAATAATGCAAGAATTTAGTACTTCACTTTGTTGCATTCATATTTCACACAAAAAGATATTTTTTGCCTTCAATTACGAAATTAACTTATACAATTAATTTTTAATTGAAATGTCTTCAATCACGGAAATTATGATACATTTTTGTGATTGATTTTTATTTCACTTAAAAAAATTGTTGAATCAATTAAATTTTTAATTGAATATTTTTTTAAAAATCAATTAAGAATTAAATTGGAAAAATTTTCGTGAATTTTTTTTCTGTGCAGCCACCTTGTAAGATATAGCAGCAAAAAAAATTTTAGATGTTGTACACCATAATGACATATGATTGTTTTAAGAAGGATTTTAGAAGATTGGAGAGCTGGATATACCAAAAAAAACTATTTAGTTCTTAAAAATCCTTTGGGTAACATACAATTTTAAAACCAAGAATTACAACAAAATATAACACCAGACACCGATTTCTAATTTTTACTGACTTTATTCCATTCAAAAAGAAATTTCTTTATGTTCTAAAGTGTATATTTGTGATAATTTCTAGATTTTAAAAATTCTATTGAGAAAATATTTGAAGATTATTTATTAGGTTAAATATTTGTTCAGTATGATCTTACCCTAATATTAATATTTTTTGCTGGCAAAAGTCTAAGATATAGCTCGAAAAATATTTGGCTTTTCTAGAAAAAGGCCTTCATAGTAAAAACGATCTTTCACTTTTGCCGATAATTTGTTTGTAAATAATTGTAAATAATTTGTTGTAAATATAAGCTTTCATGTATTAGATTGATTTGTCGTCCCAAAAATCTAAAGAAAAATCTAAATCTAAGTGAGACCTTTCATAAAGAAATTAATTTTTTAGCGACTAATGACACATCCAAAAATTCTTAACCTACATTTTTTTATACCTTATTGTTCCAAGAATATATAAAAAATATACAAACGTATATAATTTTTTTTTTTTGAAAAAATATAATGCATTGAAAAAAAAAATTGCGGAAATTTTCTGAAGTTTTTTGATTTCCAGAGCCTACAGCAAGCAAACGGCCCAATAAATTTCACTTTTTGAATTTTTTATTATTTGCTTGAGCATTTAGCTCAAAGATTGCGCTTTTAGATATTTCTTATATTTACTAATAAATTATTTAAAATTTTGTTTGTACGTATACCTTTAAAATTTTCGAAAATTGCCAAAATCCTGACTTCAACCGCGTTGAGCAACTTTTTGGCAAAAGTTTTTCAAAATATTTTTTCACAGTTCTTATTACAATCATTGAGAGATTCTAAAACTGTAAGTGCTCATTAAAAAATTTGAGTTTTGAAAAATCTTATACATTTCCTGGTATATTAAAAACCTTGGTATGTATATTAAAAACCTTGCACAAAATTGTCTTTGATATAGGGTTATTCCAAAGTAAATGACCCCTACAGCTTAAAAATAAAATTATTATTTTTTATGTATTTGTCCGCTAATATTACACAAAATAAATGTATCTGTCATTTTCCGAAGGATTAACTTTAATTTTCTTTATACTAACAAAAATATGCTACTTTGAATTTGGTATTTGGAATTTTTCTTTTCCTGTGAATTGCAAGGCCACTTTTTAAGCCCTTTGGCTTATATAAGCCAACTGATTTTTTAGCAGGAAGAAACTCTACAAAGCTTTAAAATTAGTATCAAAAACTTTTGTTTTTAAATATATCATATTAAAAATAATACAAAAATTATTAAAAATCTTTTCGAGAAAAACTTTCTAGAAAAATATATTATCAGAGAATAACTCAAATGAAAAAAATAAATAAAAAAATTATAAATAAATAAATTTATTATAATTTATAATTTTAATAACCATCTTAATAAAAACTATTCTGTAAAATAGCTTTCATAAAATACAATGCTCTTTGAATTTTAATATTTAGCAACAAAATGACCTATTTAAAATATCAGAAAGTTAATAGAAAGCTTTAAGGTTAGATTTTCTATCTTTTTTATTTATTTTTTTTAATTACTATCAAAAACTTTTGTTTTTAAATATATCATATTACAAATAATACAAAAATTATTTAAAAATCTTTTGTAGAAAAACTTTCTAGAAAAATATATTATCAGAGAATAACTCAAATGAAAAAAATAAATAAAATAATTATAAATAAATTAATTTATTATAATTTTAATAACGTAAAATAGCTTTCTTAAAATACAATGCTTTTGAATTTGAATATTTAGCACCAAAATGGGCTATTTAAAATATCAGAAAGTCAATAGAAATCTTTATAAAAACTTTAAGATTAGATTTTCTCTCTTTTTTAATTTTGTTTGTTTTTTTTTTTAATTTTTAAATATATCATAATACAAATAATACAAAAAAAGTTTAAAAATCTTTTCTAGAAAAACTTTCTAGAAAAACATATTATCAGAGAATAACTCAAATGAAAAAAATAAATAAAATAATTATAAATAAATAAATGTATTATAATTTATAATTTTAATAACGTTCTTATTAAAATAAACTTTTCTGTAAAATAGCTTTCATAAAATACAATGCTCTTTGAATATTTGAATATTTAGCAACAAAATGGCCTATTTAAAATATCAGAAAGTTAATAGAAAGCTTTTTAACAACTTTAAGATTAGATTTTCTGTTTTCTTTTATTTTTTTTTAATTAGTATAAAAAACATTTGTTTTTAAATATATTTAAAAATCTTTTATAGAAAAACATATTATCAGAGAATATCTCAAATGAAAAAATTAAATAAAATAATTATAAATAAATAAATAAATTTATTACAATTTATAATTTTAATAACGATCTTAATAAAAGCTTGCATAAAATACAATGCTCTTTGAATTTGAATTTTTGAATATTTAGCACCAAAATGGCCTATTTAGAAAGTCATTAGAAATTTTTATAAAACTTTAAGAATAGATTTTCTCTCTTTTTTAATTGCAATTTTTTTATATAGTAATTTAGGATGAGCGATTAATTTCTTTGGAAAACTTCTTTCTTTTCTTCTATGTCTTTTTTGCAAGAACTAAATAATTAGATCAAAAATTTTCTTAATTATAATGAAAAGCTTTTTGTAATAGAATTTAAGTTTTTATATATAAAATAAATTACTTAGCTTTAAGTATGATGATTTTGTTTTTTTTTTTTGTAATATCAAATTTTAAGGTACAAGATTGATTTGTTGTTTTGAATATGAATTCATAGATAAGTAATTCAAAGGTGATCTTAAAAAATATCCTTATTGCTGTCTGTCCTGTGAGAGAATATATGTTCGGGTTTAGTATTTTTTTTTTAAATTTTATTTCAAAAAGATTATTTGGAAAAAATGCAGCTGTAGTGTTTTTTGTGGTTTTATTGTTGATGTTGTTGTTGTTATAGTTGTTGATTAAAAAAGTTGTTTTTGATTTTCTTTTGGTAAAAATAAAAAAGCGTTTTTCTGGGATTATAGATTGTGGCTGGGACTCATTCAAAATCCTTTTGGTTCTTTGCGGTATTAAGCTTATAAGCGACACTTGCCTTCGTTATTATCCCCCACTATGATTTGTAGACTTTTGTGTTTTGTGATTTTTTTTTCAGAGCTGATTTAGTTTTTCTTACGTATTTAATAATGATTTTAACAAACTATGTTGTTTATGTCTTGGATTCTATTTTTTTTTGTATCCATAAAAAACATATTATTTGCCAAATTCATTCTTAAATCTCTTTTAAGTTTGTTTTTTCTTGAAACGGTTAGTGGAAGCTTTCAACAATCGGGACGTAAAGCTTTTCATATTGGTAGGTTGATTATTGGTTTTTTTCATTCATTATTGTTGGTGAGGGGCTGGGAGGGCGCTTTCTTTGCTCTTTGTTTTTTTTTTTTGTTTGATGTTTTGAAGTTGGTTTGGTTTCATTTGGTGCGATTTGGTGGTACATGATGAAAAAATTTGTATCAGACCACTGGTATCGTATGTGAAAAAGCACTATTTTGAAAGATTTCTTTCATTGAATTTTTTTGGTGGTGACTTTGAAAAAGACAATAGGAAGAAATCCTGACTACCAATCGTCAAGTGGTACTGTAGTTTGTAGTTCCATTCATTACTTTGCCTCAAACGTATGTAGTATATTAAGTTTGGTTTTTGTTTTTTTTTTTCAAATTAACTTTTAAAATTTAAAAGAATTTTTATATGGTTCTATTAAACTATCAAAGCACGGTCCCACTTGTGATGGCGTTTTCGGCGAATTCTTTTAAGCTTTGCGTACTTTTTTCGTTCTTTTTTGGGGGGAATGATTAAAAAAATAATAATAATTAAAAAAAATACAACAAAAAAAAATAATTTTATAAGTACACAGCGAAACCACAATCAATCGCTTGGAAAAAATGGTGTTTGATGTTTTTCGTAACAAATTAATTTATACCTGAGGGAAACGCTAAAAAGGTTATAATTGATTCCCATTGATTATAAAAACTTATGAAATTTTAATTTTTTTTTTTGAAATCGAAAATTTTGTGACTACAAGTTTACAGAAAAAATTCTAATTCAATTACAAAATTAATCGATTCATTTAAAAATTTCAAATTGTTTTTTCATTCTTATTGTTGGCGAGGGACATGAAGATTAATTTAATTCACAATTATTAATTTAAATAATATAAAAGCATATGAAATTTTTAATTTTTGGGAATCGAACATTTTGAGACACCAAGTACACGGAAAAAATTCTGATTCAATTATGAAATTAATTGATTCAATTAAAATTTTTTTAATTGTTGTTTCATTCTTAAAAATTGTTAAACTGTTTTTTTTTTTCATTCTTGTTGTTGGTGAGGGACATGAGATTCATTAAATTCATAATTATTAATTTAAATAATATAAACGCCTATGAAATTTCCATTTTTTGGAAATCGAAAATTTTGAGACACCAAGTACACTGAAATCATTTTGATTCAATTATGAAATTGTTTCATTCTTAAAAATTTTTAAATTGTTTTTTTTTTTTCATTCTTATTGTTTCGTGTGGGACATGAAGATTAATTAAATTCATATTTATTAATTTAATTCATATAAAAGCATATGAAATTTTATTTTTTTGTTTTGGCATCGAAAATTTTGAGACACCAAGTATACCGAAAAAATTCTGATTCAATTATGAAATTAATTGATTCAATTAAAATGTTTAAATTGTTTTTTCATTCTTAAAAATTTATATTTTTTTTCATTCTTATTGTTAGCGAGGGACATGAAGATTAATTTAATTCATAATTATTAATTTAAATAATGTAAAAGCCTATGAAGTTTCCATTTTTTTGGAAATCGAAAATTTTGAGACACCAAGTACACTGAAAAAATTCTGATTCAATTATGAAATTAATTGTTTCATTCTTAAAAATGTTTAAATTGGTTTTTCATTCTTATTGTTTCGTGTGGGATATGAAGATTAATTTAATTCATATTTATTAATTTAATTCATATAAAAGCATATGAAATTTTTAATGTTTGGGAATCGAAAATTTTGAGACACCAAGTACACTGAAAAAATTCTGATTCAATTACAAAATTAATTGATTCATTTAAAATTTTTAAATTGTTTTTTCATTCTTATTGTTGGCGAGGGACATGAAGATTAATTTAATTCATATAAAAGCATATGAAATTTTCAATTTTTGGGAATCGAAAATTTTGAGACACCAAAATTTTTTAATTTTTTTTTTTTATTCTTATTATTTGTGGGGTACATGAAAATTAATTTATTTCATAATCATTAATTTAATTCATATAAAAGCATATGAAATTTTTAATTTTTGGGAATCGAAAATTTTGAGACAGATAAAGAAAAAATTCAGATTCAATTACGACATTAATTTATTCAATTAAAGTTTTTAATTGTTTTTTTATTCTTATTGTTGGTGAGGGGCATGAAGATTAATTAAATTATTTATTGTATTATTATTTATTTATTTTTATTTAAATTAATTTTCTTATAATTTTATAGGAATTTATATTTTTTTATGAATTTTCCAATTATAATTATAGTTAGAGTTTTTTTTTATGAAAGTAGAAGCTAATTATACTCAAACAAATTCGTTTAAATTCAAATTATAATGGAAAGCTTTAATACAACTTTAAGATTAGATTTTCTCTCTTTTTTAATTTTTTTTATTAGTATAAAAAACTTTTGTTTTTAAATATATCATAATGCAAATACTACAAAATATATTTAAAAATATTTTCTAGAAAACATATTATCAGAAAATTTTGAGAAACCAAGTACACAGAAAAAATTCTGGTTCAAATAAGACATTAATTTATTCAATTAAAGTTTTTAATTGTTTTTTTTTATCCGTATTGTTGGTGAGGGACATGAAGATTAATTAAATTATTTATTGTATTGTTATTTATTTATTTTTATTTTAATTAATTTTCTTGTAATTTTATAGGAATTTATAATTTTTTATGAATTTTCCAATTATAATTATAGCTAGATTTTTTTTATGAAAATAAAAGCTAATTATTCCCAAACAAATTCATTTAAATTCAAGGTTAGGTTAAAGTGGCAGCCCGATTAAGTTTCAGGCTCACTTAGACTATTCAGTCCATTGTGATACCACATGTAACTAAAAGTGCCTATTACATATGGGCACTTCTAGTTTTAACCACTGAACCTTCTCTATTATTTTCTTTAAATTCAAAATATTTTTTTTTTAATTTTTAATTGTTTATATTTTTTATTGAATTAAAATAATAATTGGGATAATTTAATTTAATGTAATTAAGAAGTTAATTGTAGCAATTAATTTTTAAATTGATTACGATTTCAACTTCAATCAACTTCCTAATTGGAAATATTTTGGTAACTTTTTTCTATGTTGTCACAAAATTTACTCTTGTAAATATAAAAAAATTAACCAAAAAATATTGTAAGTGAAAAGAACAACGAATTTTGTCTCAGTGTACTTTTAATTTTAATTTAGTTAAAATTCTTTATAATTTCTTCAACAATAAATTAAACACTAAAATAAAATTTAATAAAATTAATTTTTATCTTTTAAATCTCAGAATTTGCATATTTTAATTTAGTTAAAATTGTTTATAATTTCTTCAAAAATTAAGTGAACACTACATTATTTCATACAATTATTTTTTATCTTTTATTTTATTTAATTATTTATATTTTTTATTTAATTAAAATATTAATTGGGATAATTTAATTTAATGTAATTAAGAAGTTAATTGTAGCAATTAATTTTTAAATTGATTACGATTTCAACTTCAATCAACTTCCTAATTAAAAAATATTTTGGTAACTTTTTTTATGTTGTCACAAAATTTACTCTTGTAAATATAAAAAAAAAATTAACCAAAAAGAATATTGTAAGTGAAAAGGATAACGAATTTTTCTCAGTGTACTTTTAATTTTAATTTAGTTGAAATTCTTTATAACTTCCTCAACCACTAATTGAACACTAAAATAAAATTTAATACAATTATCGTTTATCTTTGAAATCACCGAATTTTCATATTTTAATTTAGTTAAAATTGTTTATAATTTCTCCAAAAATTAAATGAATACTACATTATTTCATAAAATTATTTTTTATATTTTAAATCTCTGAATTTTCATATTTTCTTCAATTTAAAATGATTAACACATTTTTAACGTTTCCCATTTGCATCAATATATCACACCACCTTATATCAGCGACTAATTCACGTTTGCGTTTTAGTTCGGTGACCTTACTAAACATAGAATATCAGCGAGAGAGAAAAAGGGAGAGAGAGAGAGTGTGTGAGTTATGTGTGAAGGTTAATTACTAAAATTGGTCTAAAATTGTTGAAGCGCTTGAACATGCTCTTGTGTGGTTGAGAGTGTATTGACAAGTGTGGGTGTGTATGTATAACAAGAATGGGTTATGTAGGTGAAAATGGGGGAAATGTATCCTTATCCGTTTATGTTTAGACTGTAAAAATGGTAAAGCGGAAAAAGGTGTTGTAAGAATGTATTTAATTTATTTTATTTAAAGTTGTTTGTTTTTTTTTTGTGAAAATTTTAGCAATGGTGAGGGTATGGGGCGATATTATTAGATATGATAAAAAATATATTTTATTTGTGAAATGTTATTGTTATAGAAATAAAAAAATAAAAAACTAATGAAAATAACTAAACAATAAACAAAAATGATATTCCAAAAAAAAGCATTTATATTTTGATAATGAACGAAAAACTTTAAAAAAACTTCAAAAATACACATAGTTCTTTAGCGTTTTACATTTAAAGTTATATAAAACATTTAGCTTATACTCTTCTTGGTAAGCTTCTTTAAAGGTTTACAGTGCTTTTTATATTGTGAGGAATCTATGGATGAATGACACGATCTATCTCTTTAATACGAAATTTATATCTCAACATCTTTTTTTTATATATATTAACGAGTCTAATAACAAAATTATTTACTAACCGATCTAAAAAGCTATTTAGGCTTTCCATTTCATTATTATTATTTATTAGAATATTAAAAAAATCATTTTCTAAGGCAAAAATTCTATTAACGCGTATTCTTGTTTTTGTTTTTTTCAAAAAATTTAAATCTGTATTTAATTTTAATATCTTTGCTTTCTACACTGTAACTGTTGTCGTTCTGTTTGGTTTGATAATCGAGAGTTTGTTTTTACCATGATTTATTATGGTATGATGATTTTTAGAGGAAATTTGACTAGAGAGGGGTATTCGTTTTGAAAATGTTACGATAGATACGATTTCTAAATACTATGTGTAAGGTTAGCATATGCAAACATATACGTGTTTAATTTTGTTAGTTTTTTTTTATACTAATGATTTTTGTGTAATTCTAAACACCAAGTTTAGTTTATGCTCAAACAATTAGTTTTCAAAATATGGCTGATTTAGAAAAATATATAACCGCGGGTAGAAGAAGCAGTCCATAATACAAAATATAAAGGGTTATAGAAAATTTAAAAAAAAACAGTATTTTAGTATGATATTGAAAAAAAAAATAGGCAAATAATAAGTTTTACACAGGAGTTACTGGGAACAACCATGAAAAATAACCAGAGAGTCTCTTTAAAATATAAAATATATTTCTCGATTTTTTTTATGCTGGCTGGTTTAATGTCCAAATCATTTGAACTACATATACTCAAAAAACAAAGTGAACTACCTATTTCACTAAAGCCAATTAAACTTTATTTTAGTTCATGGAATTATTGTGTTTGGAGAAATTTTCCATTACTCCAATAATTTTATGCGTACGATAGTTAAATGAACTAAAAACAAAACAGGAAAAAAATATACACGAACTAAGCATAAAGATTTACTAAATTCGTATTTCTCACAAAATAGTTCATTATTTCTTTAAATTTGAAAATTTTACTACAAATGCGTCCATCATAAACTTCATATGTCACTAAAGACATTCTTGCAATTTTGAACTCCAATTTTTTCCTTCAAGCTACAAAATTTTCTTTAAAAAACCCAGCAAAAAAAGCGTCGCCAAAAAAGTAATGAAAATGTTCTTTTTGGATCCGGAAGTGGTGCAAAATTGGCGCATAAACGATGAATTTAACATGGGCATGTCATAGGACGGAAGTCCTCCATTTCAACAGCCGTTGCACTGAATTTGCATTACTTCTTTTTGTGTGATCCGAATTTAATGTTTTGGATGTAAATAAAAAAATTCTGTGATATTTTTTCAAATAAATAATTTTTATAATTTTTTTATAATTTTTAATGGATTCTAACGCTTGTCGGAAACGTTTGACCTCAAATATTTTCACAAATTTACAATTTTTTCAGATTGGATTTAGCATTTTTTTTTTTTTGAAAAAATTTAAATGGTTTGTACCATTTTATGAATGCTTACTCTGTTTTTAATCTATTTGAAACAAAAAAAGTTTAAATTACCCATTAAAAGTATGAAAAAACCAAGTTTTAAAAAATTGAATTAAAAGAACTTCCTGGGTAGTTAAAAAAAAGAACATCATTGGGAGTGCATCTTCTGGAAGTGCTTTTAAAGTTGTGCCTTTGGAAGAACTTCTAAATTTTTTTGCTGGGAAGTGAAAACAATTAATTATGTCTAATAAATTTTCTTGAATTTGGCGAAAAATATTTACATATTTTTGTGATGTCGGCGTGATGGCAGCGTTTATAGTACTATTTATTTTTCTAAAAATTTTCAAAATTTTCTAAATTTTCTAAAATTAACCAAAAGTTTTCTTCCTGGTGGCTTCACTGTTTTTTCAGTGTATTATTACAAAACTTATTCGAGCTTATTGGATAATTTTTTTTTTGCAATTTCATACAAATAAATATACTTTTGAAAAATTTTAGTGATGCTAACTTTTTATTACACCATAGTTTAAGCGTAATGCTTAGTACTAAGTTCGTTTATGCGAAACACGAATATCTTCATATATCTCCGTAAATAGGGTCTCAAAACCAGATATGTTAACTTATTTATGCGAAATAATATACCTGGCTATTTTTTCGTGCGAAAAATCCAGGGTTGTATAAATATGTTCTTTAAAATGATCAAAACAAAGATTTCGCATTTATTCCGCGCTAACTTTTTTTATATGGAGTATAACAGTTTTTCGCGCGAAAACGTGATCTTAGTACTAGGCTTAATCCTGACAGCAAGTCTTTGGACGAAAAACTGTTATACTCCAAATATAACTGCTTTGTATTGAGGGTTTAAAATAATTAATGCAACTCTTAAATTTTCGAACGAACACACAAAAAATTTTTTTTTTGATTCAATCACGAAATTAATTGATCCAACTAATTTTTAATTGAAATGTCTTCAATCACAAAAATGATAGTATCAATTAAAAAATTAATTGAAGGTCAATTAAAAAGTTAACTGATCCAATTAAAAATTTAATTGATACTATTATTTTTATGATTGATTTTTGTTTCAATTAAAAAATTTGTTGAATCAATTAAATTTTTAATTGAATATTTTTTAAAATTTTAATTGGAAAAATTTTCGTGAATTTTTTTTGTGTGAAATATTACACATCCCAGCAACAAAAATTTGGAAGTTCTTCCAAAGGCACAACTTTAAAAGCACTTCCAAAAGATGTACTCCCAAAGATGTTCTTTATTTTAACTACACAGGAAGTTCTTTTAATTTAATTATTTATAAATCGCTTCCTTCTTATTTTTAATGGGTAAATTTAATTATTTTGTTTCCAAAAGGTTAAAAAGAGAAAAAGCATTAAAAAAATGGTAAAAAATATTGAAATTTTGTCGAAAAAAATCTAAATCCATTCAAAAAATATTGCAAAATTTTTAAAATATTTTAATTCAAATGTTTCAGGCAAGCGTTAGTTAGAATGCATTAAAAATCATAAAAAATTATTTATTTGTCAAAATATGATAACATTTTTTAATTCACATCCAAAACACTGAATTCGAATCATAGAGTACACACAAAATTTGTTTTTTTCTGATTCAATCACCAAATTAATTGATCCAAATAATTTTTTAATTGAAATGTCTTCAATCACGAAAATGATAGTATCAATCACAGTTTTAATTGGGCATAGAAAAAATTCTTGATTAAAAAATTAATTGATTTTTTTTAGCAAATTTCAATTAATTGTTTAATTGATTCAATTAAAAATTTAATTGATGTTGATTGCAAAACTCAATTAATTTATTAATTAAAAAAGGTAACTATTTTTAATTACTTTCTGAATTGGCTTAGGGTTTTTATTTGGATTAACAAATAATTGTTTGAAATACATTTTTAATTAAAAATAAAAAAAGTCAGCACTTTTTTTAACTGAATTAGTCTTCCGAATTTGATTAAAAAGTTAATTGTATCGATTAATTTTTTAATTAAAAATTTTAAAATGTTCAATCATTGACTTAATTAACTTAATGTTTCTATCATGATTAAAAAGTTAATTGTATCAATTAATTTTTTTAATTGAAAAAATTTTCAACTTCAATTAACTTTTTAATTGGAAATATGTTGGTGATATTTTTTTTCTGTGTAAGAAGTGATGCAAATTCAGTGCAACGGCTGTTGAAATGGTGGACATCCGTCCTAGGACAAGCCCATGTTAAATCCATCGCTTCTGCGCCAATTTTGAACTACTTCCGGATCCAAAAAAAAAAAACATTTTCACTACTCTTTTGGCGTCGCTTTTTTTACTGGGATGCTTATGATTAGATGGGACATAAATATGTTTTCCAAAAAACCAAAGCTCAAAACAAAAATTTCCAAGTTATTATGGAGTATAACAGTTTCCTTACGAAAACAAAAATCTCAGTACTAGGCTTTAAGCGTATTACTGACACCAAGCCATCGCCCGAAAAACTGTTATACTAAAAGTTCAAACAAATAAAAATGTCTTTGGCGCTATACGAAGTTCAACTTTCTTCACAATGAGTTAATTTTAACTTAAAGAAGAGGTCACTGTGTTCTGGGTGTACATACCGATGTCTCCATTCCAAAGTACACTAAGTCTAAAATGTGAATTTTACAGGAAACAATTTGACAATTTTTTTTAATTTCTCAAAACCCCTATATGATATAAATTCACCTTTTTCGGACTTAAAATTATGTTTATTGTAGTTTTTTTTTTAGTACGTATGAATTCAAAATAGTGATAATAGAACATGGCATGTTACCAGTTATTAGACCACTTTAGACTGAACAAAGCTTTTTGCCCTTTTTGCATTGGATTTTTTTAAAACTTAAATCACAGGCTACATACAATATCAACTATAACTTTTGATAGAAGTGTCCAATAAATTCGAACTTTTGCCAGGATGCAATTCACATCAGTCCGAATAAAAAACAAGGAACTCCATCAAAAAAAAAAAAAACGCCAAGTAGACTTAGCGTACTCTAGACTGAGGACATCGATGTATTGAGTTTTTTTGCGCATATATTGATGGAACTCTTTCATTTTCGCAAGATATAATATGCATGCTTATTATTTCATAGCAAATAAAGTTAAGAACCTTATGTCTTGAACCCTATATATATATATATATATATATATATATATATATATATATATATATATATATATATATATATATATATATATATATATATATATATATATATATATATATATATATATATATATATATATATATATATATATATATATATATATATATATATATATATATATATATATATATAGGTTTTTTTTGGCGAACTTAATACTGGGCATTACGGAAAAACCTCTTGAAAAAAGCTAGGGTCATTGATTCCAACAAACGACTGTAGGTACGACTGCGACACGATTAACAGAAGAAAATCAATTTGTTTCAGCTGTTCCCATTATTCTACCTTTTATAGTTTCGCGATGGCCCATCTAAACAAACGCCGCTAAATAATATAGCATATGAGGTCTAAATTTAATTATTCTATTTTGCTTTTGCTTAAGCTTTATATTAAAAATAACCATAAACATTTGTCCAATGATGTATTTAAATCATGGGGGGAGGGGTAAAAGGGTTTGTTGTCATATAAAAATGTAAATTATAGCTAATAGCAAGATTGGTAGTATAGACTAGATAGAATTATGGAGGTGAGAACTCACTTAAGGTTTATTAAGGGCCATAGGTTCGAACCCCAGGAAGAATCAAATTATTTTAATTAACCTCATTAAATATTTTTTGCCATTTTTATTCCATTACCATAGAAATTTTCGATTTCGGTTTCAAAAGGCGGCCTTTTTATTTCAACTTTGACATATTCTTTAAATGTTTAATGTGAAAACACTCATATATCATATTTGGTAATAAATTAATAACACGTATTCGCACTATGGGATATAAATTACGTATACGTCACATAGAATCATTTTAAATTTGAACAAGTATACGCAATAGGGGCATGGGAGTTAATATTATTATATATGTGAGGATAATTGGTAATAAATTAATAACACGTATTCGCACTATGGGACATAAATTACGTATACGTCACACAGAATCATTTTAAATTAGAGCAAGTATACGCAATAGGGGCATATGAGTTATATTATTATTATATATGTGAGGATAAACAAAAATATAAATTAAAAAAAAACTCTATAAATAATAATGGTTTTATTATTAATAAAATTTTTTATTATTTCTTTGCTTCAGCCATATTTTTTTAAATTAGATTTTCATTGTTTGTAAAATAAACCAAACCTTGTTTCTAACATGCCTCTTAGTGGTTTTTGTTATAAGTTAGTGTGGAGGGTCCAGTTATTTTTTAACTATTAATTTCATCAATTATGGAAAGGGAGATGATTTTTGTTTTTCTATATTACATGCCATGGGAATTAATTCAAATTACAGAACTCATCAACGTTTTTCTGACTCACAGTGCAGAGGTTGTGCAAAAATATGATTCCATAGGGGTGGTGTTAGATTTCGAATTAAACGGGAAAGTGCAAACGTTTTGGGGGGATTTCAATTTCCTTGCGAACGAACGAACGAACTCTACTAAATCAAGTAATCAAAATTGTAATGTTGAAAAATTTGAAGGCCAGCCTAAAAACAAGAGATTTTTCAAGAAGGCCGAAACACATGCTTCAAATAAAATCAAGTGCCAGTGCATTTAACCAATGGATAGGTGAAAAAAAGACTTTAAACAAAAAAAATGTCAGCCTCAAAAAAATCTTTTTTTTTTTACAAAAACGTATGAAGAAAATCCTTTCGGATCTACCAAGAACCAAAACTAAACTACCAAAAAATTATATAAATAAAATAAGAAAAACGAAAAATATATATTATTTTTTTAATTTTAAAATGTTTGAATTTATTTTATCTCTTCGTTTTTCTAACTAAAATTATATAAATAAAATAAGAAACACAAAAAAAATATATTATTTTTTTAATTTTTAAATTTTTGAATTTATTTTATATTTTCGTTTTTTTTTAACTGTACACTTTATGTCACCAATTATATTAAGGTGTAATTAATAATAAACTAATTAAAAATATTAAAAAAAATTATAAAAGTAAGGAAAAGTATATATCTGTTTAATATCTTATGGTATTAATGAAAAGTGTTGTTTTATCTTTTCGTTTTTTTTTTTTTTTTTTACTGTACACTTAATGTCACCAATTATATTAAGGTTTTGTTAATAATAAACTAGTTAAATTATAAAAAAAAATTATAAAAGTAAGGAAAACTATATATCTGTTTAATATCTTATGGTATTAATGAAAAATGTTGCCTTTTTAATGTCATTTTTGCTTACAGCCGTATGTAAAACACATGAGGTGATTGTGATTTTTTTTTTTGTAAATTAAATTCTATAAAAAAAATTATTTATGTACATATATATGAAAATGATATAGTGCATAATTGTTATTGCTTGTGCATTATTTTCAATGTTCACTTTCCACGGATAGTAATAACTTTATATATATGCCCATGTTCCCAAATCCACTTCCAGGTGAATGTGAATCAATTCCACGATTTTCGTGTCTTACAATCCACTTTCACCGGAATTTTCGTGAAATCAATTCACTTGCAAAAGTCTTGGTGAAAGTTGAATTATGTCCAAGATGGGTGTATTTCCGGTTAAAAAAAGTACTCGCGTAAAATATTTGAAATGTTTTATATTTAATACATGAGTTTTATTAAAACTGCGCCATTTTTAATTAAAAAAAAAAATAATAAATTATAATACGTCTATTGATTCCACTTAGTGAATTTTTGGGTGATTTGTGCAACCCAGCTGGTTACAGAAAAGTTCAAAAAAGAGCGTGGAATTAAGAACACCAAATTTTCACGTTCGTGGATTTGACGTGAATAGTGGAAGTGGAATTGAAGTGGATATCGGAACATGGGTGATAATAAGTCTATTGATTCCACTTATTTTGATTTCCGCCTTAGTGAATTTTTGGGTGATTGTAGGACACGAAAATCGTGGAATTGATTCACATTCACCTGGAAGTGGATTTGACGTGAATAGTGGAAGTGGAATTGAAGTGGATATCGGAACATGGGTGATAATAAGTCTATTGATTCCACTTATTTTGATTTCCGCCTTAGTGAATTTTTGGGTGATTGTAGGACACGAAAATCGTGGAATTGATTCACATTCACCTGGAAGTGGATTTGGGAACATGGGCATTAATTTTATTGTAGTTCATGGAAATTATAATTATTTAGTTAAAATTCACCCAATATTAGGAAGTTTCCTTCACGTTAATTTTTCAGAATGGACTGAATAGTCTAATTGATCCAATGATCAATCAGGCTGCTTGTTAAACCTAACCTAACCTAGGCAAATGAACAAAATTATACACAAACGAAGCATTCAGAATTTTATAAAATTTGTAAATTGGCCAAAAAACTGACATTTTTGTTTATTTATTTTCCATTCATTTAAGCAATTCAAAGCCTTAAGAGGCCGAATTACAATGAACTACTCTCCAATTTCTAAGTCCAATTTTTTCCTTCAAAATGCGAAATTTTATTTAACAAGTACATCTAATAAATTGTTTTTGTTTTTGTTATTATTTTTTTTTTGTTTTTTGATTTGTCGAAAAAGATTTATTTAGTTTTTTCCTATCGGAGTTTGTAATACCGTTAGTTGAAAAATTCTAAAATTAACATATATTTTCCTTCTTGCTGGGTTCACTTTCCTTGTATCAACTAAGACACCCATGTTACCATAATAGTCAGCGGACATAGGAAAGACAAATTCTAAATTTAAATTCCTCAAATAAATCTCTTGAATATAAATAAAGTCCTTTAAAGTCTTGAACATTGTAAATACTGCACAATAAAATAATTTAAGATTATTTAAATAAATATCTTATTTATTTTTATAGATCGTATTGGTGATGATTAAAAAATGAAATTTTTTCAAATGAGCAAATATTTCCTATTATATTTTTTTTGTATTATAAATTCTTTAGCATTATTTCAAAATTATATACAAGCAAATTAAGATTTTCTTTTTATCAAATTTAAATTTGAAAATTAAAAATATTTAAAAATTAAATATATCCTCTATTGAATCTCTTATTTCCTTTCCATTACTTTCTTACTCTATATTCCTTATAGTTAATGTAGTGATAAAAATAATTAAGTAATTATTTAGCAAAATTACAAAACATGCATAAACCTTTAAAGCCGCAATTATTGATTATTGATTTTTTATTTTTTAATTTTTTTTTTTTTTTTTGGTTTTAATATTTTTTTTTCTCAAAAGGTAACTAACACCTTATGGTTTTCATAGCCATTTTCTTTCCATAGAAAATTTGTTTCCATTAAAAACAATAATGATTAGCAAAATCTATTAAGGGTTATTAAATACTTCTCTTGCCATGAAGCTATAAATGGTGTGGACGGAGTGTTTGTTTGGAAAAAAAGAAAATAAGTTAATTTATTTTTACAGGTTGTCATATGTTTGAGAGCGACCTGGAATCAATTATCCCGAGCGTAGAGGACTGGGATGAAAATAGGATACACTTTGGGAATCTCAACATCTACACTGACGGCTCAAATATGGCCGAGGGTGTAGGCAGCGGAATATACTGCAAGGAGTTGGAACTTAAGGAGTCCTTTAAGTTGGACGAGCAATGCAGCATTTTTCAGGCCGATATATTTGCTATTGCAAAAGCTGCAGAACTTCTACCGATGAGGCCGTTATTTAGATGCGATATCAGAATTTTCATCGATAGTCAGGCAGCTATAAAGGCCCTGAGCAATACGAACATAAGGTCGAAGGTGGTCAGCCGCTGTCGTAGAGAGCTTACGGTTCTCACTGAACAGCATAATGTAACTCTGTGCTGGGTACCTGGACATTATGGCATAGCTGGGAATGAAGAGGCAGATATACTGGCTAAGGAAGGCGCAGGTGGTACGGAAAACGTCATTTCGGACGTTTTTCCTCCGCTCTCCTTGTTTATTTACAGGATCAATAGCAAATATGAAGACTTATGGAAGAGACAATGGACTTCTTCTATTGGCTGTGAACAAACCAAACTGATATGGGACGACAATAATATTAGGAACTCTGAAGTCTTGATGTCATTGCAGAGAGAGGATGTGAGGTCTATGATAGGCATCATAACGGGATACAACACCTTGGGAAAACACATGGTAAGGATAGGCCTAGCGTATGATGATATTTGTAGGTGGTGTCTGGACCCCGAGGCTATGGAAGATTCTATTTGATTTCCTGTGTCAGTGTCCAGCACTATCTTTCAGAAGAAATAAGATACTGGGCTCTTATTTCTTTCAGACTATGACCGACTTGCGAGAATGCAGCCTGAGGAATATTCTCGTCTTCATGAAGGCTTCGGGGTGGAGGAACTAGGAGCGTCCAAAGGATACATTATCATACAATGGACTCATTCCGACCGGAAGTAGACGGACACGAGGAGGAAGATGGAAAGAAGCTGGAGGAATCGCAATGGACCAACTATGGTCTAAGTGGACACAAACCTAACCTAACCTACAGGTTGTCATCATTTCTAAATGATCATCTGACAGCTGACAAATTTATTCCAGTTTATTTTATTTTTTACAAGCTTACAAAAGCCTTTTGATATATTACACTCAGAAATACAGTTATTCGTGATGTAATTCAAGCGTGTAAAACCACAAGTTGCTATCGTTAAAAACTTCCAGCATTTACATATGAATAAATCTCCTACCATTGCTCATTTCCGTGATACTGGCGGTTTTGCATCTCTTTCAAATAATGGACGAAAAAACGAAAACAATGCCAGAAATTATCCGAAAAGTGGAAAAAGTCAGACTCGATCGAAATACACACAGCTGTGGCGAAAACTTGTTCGTGAGCGGAACATATCACGTGAACGGATGCAAACCACGGTTGCCACTCATTCCATAAATAATCTACCAAAATTTGAAAAATAATCTACCAAAAATCTACCAAATTTTAAATCTTTTTTTATCAAAATTTTATTGTTCGAGAAAATTTGGCAAAATGTTGTCCAAATTTTATTTCTCTAGAAAATGTTGTCCAAATTTTTTCTAGAAAATTTTCTCTAGAAAATTTTACCAAAATTTTAGATCTCTAGAAAATGTTGCCAAAATTTTATTTCTATATATAGAAAATTTTACCAAAATTTTAGATCTCTAGCAAATTTTGCAAAAAATTTTATTTTTATGGATAATTTTTCCATAGAAATTTTCCAGAAAATGTTGCCAAAATTTTATTTCTATATATAGAAAATTTTACCAAAATTTTATTTCTATATATAGGAAATTTTACCAAAATTTTAGATCTCTAGAAAATTTTGCAAAAATTTTATTTTAATAGAATATTTTGCAAACATTTTATTTTTATATTTTGCAAAAAATTTTAGAAATGTAAAAAATCGAAAATTTTGCCAAAATTTTGTTTATCTAGAAAATTTTGCCAAAATTTTATTTATCTAGAAAATTTTGCAAAAATTTTATTTTTATAGAATATTTTGCAAATATTTTACTTTTATAGAAAATTTTGCAAAATATGAAAAATTTTCAAAATTTCATTTCTATAGAAAACTTTCTCAAAATTTTATTTCTATACAAAATTGAACCACCTCTTAGTTGGAGAGGAATTGTGGCGACTTGAAAATGATCTTGGACAAAAGCCACTGAAATTGCAAAAAGTGCAAGAGCTTACCGATATGCAAAAAAAGTTAGACTGTACAAAGACAAGGAGTTGCTTTGCTTATTTTAGTTCTATACAAAATTGAACCACCTCTTAGTTGGAGAGGAATTGTGGCGACTTGAAAATGATCTTGGACAAAAGCCACTGAAATTGCAAAAAGTGCAAGAGCTCACCGATATGCAAAAAAATTTAGACTAGAAAAAGACAAGGAGGTGCTTTGCTTTACAAAATTGGACAATTATAGAATTTGGGTTTCTCCAACGAGAAGCCAAGTCAAATTGAGTTTATTTGCTAAAGAGATCAGCTGAAAATGTACTCCTTCAAGGTCAAGGGACTTTAGAGCCATTTTTCTTTAACATATCCTACCACAAAAGGGTTTCAAATATATGAACCTGAGAATCTTGACCTAATTTATTATCTGAATTGTGGGATTAAATCCTTAAAAAATCCGTTCCTTAAAAAAATGTGTAATCGATCACATTATTAAGATGCAGTATCGAATATGCCATCGAACATAAGTTATGGTGTGACCGACATCTGACATAGGTTTCGAAAAGTTGTACATGGGCACTATCGTATGGATAAACTTATAATATGAACCTCGTCTTAGATGACGGGCAGAGAACGCAAAACTGTATGCAATTAGATATACACAAAATAGACATGGCGTAGCGAGTATGAAAATGCACCCTACTCACATAAAGCATAGATAGATTAGAGATTGCAAAGGTGATCCGTTTCTCACCGCAAAAAAAATGTATCAACTTCAAAGGTTAATTTTCTAACATTTTGTTTTGATTTTTTCTTAAATATTCAATTCCCAACAGTAATTTGCCTTCTTATGGTTCGTGCAAAGTCCAAATCTGCTCAAAATTGTTTTTCGCATTTTCGAGGTTTTGGTCGAAATTTTTATTGTTTATGATTAAATTCCCAATAAGAATTGGGGTATACTCTCTCTTGGGTACTCTTTTCCACTCTTTGGGTATTGCCAAATTTTTTGAAATACATAAAAGATATCACAATTTATTTTACGGTTCCCGGTAAATAAAAAAAAAAACGATTTTTTAAAAGCATCCTATTAAAAATCTCAAGCCATCAGGTGTTACTATGTATTCGATTAAAGGATAAAATTATAAACAAAAAAATAAATTATAATAATTTCCAAAAAAAAATCTTTACTTATAACATAAAACAAAGCTTCATGACAAAAGTAGTAGAAATAAGGAAGCAACTGAATACTTTCAATAATGCGAACAATTATACTTTGTCTTTTTAGGCTGGAAAAAATATTGTATACAAGACCAAAATAAAGGATAATATAAAATTACATAAATAATAATATTTTACAAACTATTATGTTTAAATAACATTACATAGAGTAGATAAATAATAATTTTCATTTACAAATTTATAGAAATTTATAAAATAAATAAAATTCATTACTCTGGTGTTTTATTTTATCTGTTTTTTTTTGTCCTTAGACCATTACAAAGTCTACAAATCAAATAATAATTCTATTATTATTATACTATTAGAAATAATTAAATAGAAAAGAAATTTCATAATATGAATACGAATTGAAAATTGTTTTTTTATTGTTAATATATAAGTTAGTATGTAGCACTACTTATGTATGTGTTTGATTATGTGGTACGTGTTGTTTATTATTTAATTTGTTGTTGTTGTTGTTGTTATTTTTTGTGTTAACTAAGAATTATAATTCAACTATATTGATATATGAGTATATGTATGCAATATTTGTTATTGTGTTGTTTTAGTATTGGTTTGGTTGTTGTAGAAGTAATAGTAGTGGTAGTAGTAATTGTTGTAGTAGTAGTAGTAGTAATAGTGATAAGTATATGAATACTAATTAAATTCCAACTAACTATGTATTTATCTGTGATTAACAGGGGGAAGAGGAGTATAAGTATTAAAGGAAGAAGTTGAAGTTGTTGTTGTTGTAGTAGTAGTAGTAGAAATCGATGATGATGCTAAGAACGATAACCATGATGACCAAAATGTTTGTAAAATAGTAGAAGTTGGTGAGAGGATTAGTGAATGCACTAAATGTGTATTTAGCAGTACTAAGAATGTCATTAATGTGGCGAGTATGTAGGGTATGTTGGATGATTTGTATAAATTTTGACTAGAATTGCACATATCTTCCTCACAAAAGCACATATGTCCATTGCCTGAACTTTCCATCATGCACACATGATCGACCATAAATAAATTTATTTGTAGTTGCGACGTACACATACGTCTAACAACTTCATAGGCTGAAATGGTAAAGAATAAAAGAAGGCAATTATTATTAGTTTAACGATTAAATCCTGAAATAAAAATTTTATTATTTTTTTTATCTATTGTATGAAAAACTTAATTCGGTTTGTTTGTGCTGTGTCGCACGGTTACCACTAGTGTCAAAAATAATCTAGCAAAATTTAAAGAAAATTTTACAAAAAATCTACCAAATTGAAAAAATCTTTATTTTTATTTCAAAAATTTATTTCTGTAAAAAGTTAAACATTTTATTTATGTAGAAAATTGTTAAAAATTTTATTTCTATAGAACTTTTTCATTTCTATAGAAAATTTTGTCAAAACTTTATTTCTATATAAAATTTTTATTAAAATTTTATTTCTATCGAAATGTTTATCATAATTTTATTTCCATATAAAAATTTTGTCAAAATTTTATTTCTATATAGAAAATTTTATCAAAATTTTATTTCTATATAGAAAATTTTATCAAAATTTTATTTCTGTAGAAAATTTTATCAAATTTTATTTCTGTAGAAAATTTTATCAAAATTTAACTTCTATTGAAAATGTTGTCAATATTTTATTTCTATAGAAAATTTTTTTAAAATTTTATTTCTTTAAAATTTTATTTCTATAGAAAATTTTGGCAAAATTTTATTTCTATAGAAAAATTTTTTAAAATTTTATTTCTTTAGAATTTTACTTCTATAGAAAATTTTGTCAAAATTTTATTTCTTTAGAATTTTATTTCTATAGAAAATTTTGTCTAAATTTTATTTCTATAGAACATTTTATCAAAGTTTTTTTTTTTGTGAAAATTGATTTCTAGAGAATTTTTATACAGTGTGGCATATTATAAGTTAGTGCATATGTTTGTAACACCCAGAAGGAGACGAGATAGACACATGGAGTCTTTGGCAATAACGCTCAGGGTGGGTCCCTAAGTCGATATAACCATATCCGTCTGTCCGTCCGTCCGTCTGTCTGTCTGTGAACACATTTTTGTGATCAAAGTCTAGGTCGCAATTTAAGTCCAATCGCTTTCAAATTTGGCACATGTTCCTAATTTGGGTCAGAATATAACCCTATTGATTTTGGAAGAAATCGGTTCAGATTTAGATATAGCTCCCATATATATCTTTCGACCGATATGCACTAATATGGACCCAGCAGCCAGAGTTTTATACCGATTTGCTTGAAATTTTGTACAAACATAACACTTAGTCGTATAGTCAAGTGTGCAAAATTTGATTGAAATCGGTTCAGATTTAGATATAGCTCCCATATATATCTTTCGCCCGATATGGACTTATATGGCCCCAGAAGCCAGATTTTTGGTCGAATTTGGTTGAAATTTTGCACCAGGAATACAATTAGTAATATAGCCATGTGTGCCAAATTTGATTGAAATTGGTTCAGATTTAGATATAGCTCCCATATATATATGTTTTATGATTTCGACAAAAATGGTCAAAATACCAACATTTTCCTTGTTAAATCGCCACTGCTTAGTCGAAAAGTTGTAAAAATGACTCTAATTTTCCTAAACTTCTAATACATATATATCGAGAGATAAATCATAAATAAACTTTTGCGAAGTTTCCTTAAAATTGCTTCAGATTTAAATGTTTCCCATATTTTTTTTTACTAAAATTGTGTTCCACCCTAGTGCATTAGCCAACTTTAATTTTGAGTCTATAGATTTTGTAAAATTCTATCAAATTCTTTCCAAATCGAGTGATATTTAAATGTTTGTATTTGGGACAAACCTTTATATATAGCCCCCAAAACATTTGACGGATGTGATATGGTATCGAAAATGTAGATCTACAAAGTGGCGCAGGGTATAATATAGTCGGCCCCGCCCGACTTTAGACTTTCCTTACTTGTTTTATCTTAATTTAAGTTCTGCAGAAAATTTTCTTAAAATTTTATTTCTATCGAATATTTTATCAAAATTCAACTTCTATAGACAATTTCCTCAAAATTTTATTTCTATAGAAAATTTTATCAAAATTTTATTTCTATCGAAATTTTCTATTCAAAATTTTATTTCTTGAGAATTTTTTACCTAAATTTAACTTCATAGAAATTTTTTTTTTAAATTTTATTTCTATAGAATATTTTGTCAAATTTTTTTTCTATAAAAAATTGTATCAAAATTTTACATCTATAGAAAATTTTGTCAAAATTTTATTTCTATAGAAAATTTTATTTCGAGAGAAATTTTTATCATTTTTTTTTCTATACAAAATTTTATTTCTGTAGAAAATTTTTCAAAATTTTATTTCTATAGAAAATTTTGTCAACATTTTATTTCTTTACAATTTTATTTCTATTGAAAAATTAGTCAAAATTTTATTTCTATGGAAAACTTTGTCAAAATTTTATTTCTTCGAAATTTTATTTCTTAGAAAATTTTATCAAAATTTTATTTCTATAGAAAGTTTTATCAAAATTTTATAGTAAATTTCGTTAAAATTTTATTTCTATGGAAAATTTTATCAAAATTTTATTTCTAGAGAATTTTTTTATCTACATTTAACTTCTATGAAAATTTTCTTAAAATTGTATTTCTATAGAAAATTTTGTCAATTGTTTTTTTTTAAGAAAAATTTATCAAAATTTTACATATATAGAAAATTTAGTCAAAATTTTATTTCTATAGAAAATTTTATTTCTATCAAAATTTTTATCAAATTTTATTTCTAGAGAAATTTTATCAAATCTTATCAAATTTATCAAAATGTTATTTTTATAGAAATTTTTATCAAAATGTTATTTTTATAGAAAATGTTATCAAAATTTTATTTCTATAGAAAATTTTTTCAAAATTATATTTCTATAGAAAATTTCAGGTTTCTATTATTTCTAAACCGCTCGTCTGTCAGCTATCAGATTTATTTCAGTGACATTTCATTTTTTTGTGTATAAGCTTACAAAAGCATTTTGATCTATTGCATTCAGAAATACTGTTAATCGTGATGGAAGCATCAGCATTTAAATGCGAATACATATTTTGCTTCCCGTAGTATTGCTCGTTGCCGTTAAAATGGCAGTGTTGCATCATGTACAAAAGGTGGACGATAAAAAATTGGTAAAAACACCAGCGATGATCGGAAAATGAAGGCAAGATTTGATCGAAATGCAAGTAATATATTGCGAAAAAATAGCATTAAAATTAAAGCACTAAAAAGGTACACTGGAGAGAGCCAAAGAAATATCAGTTACCGTATTAGGTTTTATCTGATTGGCTTCCCATCCAAAATCGAAAAATGAGATCTGTACCCTAATTTTTATTTTGTAGAGCAAAGACTTAAAGCCAGATAGCTTTCTAAAAAAATCTTTATTTTAAAGAGGCCGCATCTTTGGCTCGGAATCAATACTAAAATCCAAGAAAACTTTATTTGATTCATGTAATACTTATTTATATTTCGACTTACGTGATTTCGAGTGTCGCACCATTTTAACACAACAGCCATTACAGGTCATCAAAGGTGGCTGGTCTCTTGGCAATGCAGTATAATTGAAAGGATCCTTACATCTGGCATCTGTCCATGAATCACATTCATAGCAGTATATGGAACGTGCTATTTTTGGATTAGGTATAGTTTTGTTTTGTTGTTTTTTGGTGAAAGAAATAAAATATGTATTAGATTTTATTATAAAACAAAACTAATAATTATTTTGGATTTCATTACTTTATAATTATTAATAAGTTAGCAACTTTGAAAGAAACAAAAAAATTTGTTCTACTTCAAAAAGACTACAAAAGAAAATTATTTGCTCCACATAATTTTCTTGCAGGGCAAATAAAATTAAAAACAAATAAGAAGCGCTTATGTTTTTTTTTTCTTGGTTAGAGAAACGTGCATTTTTTCATGACTACTACATTTACTAATCAAAAACATATATTGAACATTCACAGTAGAATTATAACAGTACTAATTATCTACAAAAAACATATTTACAAGAAAATTATTATAGTATTATTTGTGGATATATGTGTGTAAATATTTTATTGTTCAAAACCTATCATGCAAATATCAGTGCAAATTTCAACGAATGAAATGTGACCATATCCGTGGTAATTTATAATACGAATGTCAAATATTTGCTGCTTCCATAATTGAACCCTTTCACTACCGAAATAAACCTAATGTTAAAAACTTTATTTTTTTATTCTTGTTTTACTTGTACTAACAGCATGTAGAAAAAATTTTAATTTTGAGGACCTACCTCAATTAGTTCATGTGCTATATAAATTTGTTCTGAGAACTTGATTCTTGAATTGTGTCCAAATGGCCATACGAAAATAAGCGCCATTTGGCCTATCGAAGTGTGAGAAAAAATACAAAAAATAATCCGTACAAAATATCGGCCAAAGTTCTTCTATAAATGACCATTTACCAGAGACATACAATAGAAAATTAGTTCATTGTTATAGAAGTTTATAAAAATGCATTTTAATGTCCATCAATATGGGAAATATTTATAGCTTATTTAGATAAAAGCCTCTACTTTAAAATAACATCGAGAAATATATCGAAACTAAGTGAGGTAAACTCTATTATTGTCGTTTTCGAATATGCTCCTAAGTGGGCATCGACATGGTACCTCTTTTTATTGGCGATGGCAACAACACAACATCCATACACTGCAAACATATTGACCTGATATGAAAGATTACACAACTCAAGTTTAAGGACACATAATATACGTTACATTAAGGACAAATTTCTTTCAAATAAAGACATTTTAATTGAAAGAAAGTTCATAATCCATACAATAAATATAGTTTTCTTTAAGTTTAGGACATGCATTCGAGTCTTTTGAGTCTTAAGTAAGATAATGTTTCCATGAAGTAAATTAATTAATGTTTTTCTTTGAAATATTTCTTAATAAACTGACATTTTATTGTACATGAGAATGGAAATTCGTTAAACGAGAACTGTATCTTATTTTTGATTTTATAGGGAAGATCAAAATCTATGCATAAACAAATTGAGATATACTCAAATCGGCCAATCAAAGTGAAACTCTGGCCTCTGGGACCATTTAAATCCATATCGGGCGAAAAATATATATGGGAGGTATATCTAAATCTGAATCGATTTTGACAAAATTTGGCATGCATACACTTGGATCCAAAGATTTGGACCTTTATTTAAAGATTTTGGTATTGATACTGAGACAAAGATGCGACTTCTTTAAAAAAAAAAAGTGCATTTTATAGAGACCTAAGCTATATAAAACTGAAATTGGGACACAGATTTCATTTTTCAGATTTTCATTCACTTTCTGCAATTTATTAACAAATCTGGTCAGTTAAAAATTAAAAACAAAAAAAAAACTTCAAAGTAAATAATATTTTCCTAATTTCAAAACCTTAAACTAAATATGTAAAATCCTCAAAATAAGTGATAGCCTATATTTGAAGTGTTTCTACCTTTAATCCAAATATGCAATGTGCCAGTTAATTTAAATATTACTTCTTTATATCAAAAATGTTTTTCTTTACTTGAAGGAAAACTTGCCTTAGGTTAAACTAGCAGCTCGATTGCCTTTAAATGTCTTCTTTAAATTCGTTTAAATTTATCTGAGATGAACTTTCTTTTAATTAAAATTTCTTTACTACAAAAATTTCGTTAATATTGTATAAATTATTTGTCCTAAAATTTAGATCGCATAATCTTACATATTTGGTCAATATTTTTTTAGTGTAGTTAGAATGTTATTTCTCTGCGAAATTTATAATTGTCTATATAAGGGAACTATATCAAAGTCTAAACCGATTTTTTCCAAAATCAATAGGTATTGTCTTTGAACCGAAGTAAAAGTGATTTCGATTGGTAAAAACTGTGTTGCATATTTGAAACCTTATCGCCCATAAAATCAAACATTTTTGTTCGATTGGAAAATCCACTACAACCCAAAATATTATATATGTTCTATTGACGGGGTGATAGCCATCACAATACCAAATGCGTAACCACGATTGCCGCAATTGGTAGAATATTACCAAAAATGACTTTTTATTGTTTGGTAGATTGGTAGAATTCTTGATATTTTGGTAGATTTTGTAAACCATACCTCTATAGACATAAAATTTTGACAAAATTTTCTAAAGAAATAAAATTTTGACAAAATTTTCTATAAAAATAAAATTTTGACAAAATTTTCTATGGAAATAAAATTTTGACAAAATTTTCTATAGAAATACAATTTTGACAAAATTTTCTATAGAAATAAAATTTTAACAAAATTTTCTATAGAAATAAAATTTTGACAAAATTTTCAATAGAAACAAAATTTTGACAAAATTTTCTATAGAAATAAAATTTGGACAAAATTTTCTATAAAAATAAAATTTTGACAAAATTTTCTATAGAAATAAAATTTTGACAAAATTTTCTATAGAAATAAAATTTTGACAAAATTTTCTATAGAAATAAAATTTTTACAAAATTTTCTATAGAAATAAAATTTTGACAAAATTTTCTATAGAAATAACATTTTGACAAAATTTTCTATAGAAATAAAATTTTGACAAAATTTTCTATAGAAATAAAATTTTGACAAAATTTTCTATAGAAATAAAATTTTGACGCAATCCTCTATAGAAATAAAATTGTGACAAAATTTTCTATAAAAATAAAATTTTGACAAAACTTTCTATAGAAATAAAATTTTGACAAAATTTTCTATAGAAATAAAATTTGGACAAAATTTTCTATAGAAATAAAATTTGGACAAAATTTTCTATAGAAATAAAATTTTCACAAAATTTTCTATAGAAATAAAATTTTGACAAAATTTTCTATAGAAATAAAATTTTGACAAAATTTTCTATAGAAATAAAATTTTGACAAAATTTTCTATAGAAATAAAATTTTGACAAAATGTTCTATAGAAATAAAATTTTTACAAAATTTTCTATAAATAAAATTTTTACAAAATTTTCTATAGAAATAAAATTTTGACAAAATTTTCTATAGAAATAAAATTTTGACAAAATTTTCTATAGAAATAAAATTTTGACAAAATTTTCTATAGAAATAAAATTTTGACAAAATTTTCTATAGAAATAAAATTTTGACAAAATTTTCTATAGAAATAAAATTTTGACAAAATTTTCTATAGAAATAAAATTTTGACAAAATTTTCTATAGAAATAATATTTTGACAAAATTTTCTATAGAAATAAAATTTTGACAAAATTTTCTATAGAAATAAAATTTTGACAAAATTTTCTATAAAAATAAAATTTTGACAAAATTTTCTATAGAAATAAAATTTTGACAAAATTTTCTATAGAAATAAAATTTTGACAAAATATTCTGTAGAAATAAAATTTTGAAAAAAAATTTCTATAGAAATAAAATTTTTACAAAATTTTCTATAGAAATAAAATTTTGACAAAATTTTCCATAGAAATAAAATTTTGACGCAATCTTCTATAGAAATAAATTTTTGACAAAATTTTCTATAGAAACAAAATTTTGACAAAATTGTCTATGGAAATAAAATTTTGACAAAATTTTCTATAGAAATAAAATTTTGATAAAATTTTCTATAGAAATAAAATTTTGACAAAATTTTCTATAGAAATAAAATTTTGACGCAATCTTCTATAGAAATAAATTTTTGACAAAATTTTCTATAGAAATAAAATTTTTACAAAATTTTCTATAGAAATAACATTTTGACAAAATTTTCTATAGAAATAAAATTTTGACAAAATTTTCTATAGAAATAAAATTTTGACAAAATTTTCTATATAGAAATAAAATTTTTAAAAATTTTCTATAGAATTAAAATTTTAACTAAATTTTCCATAGAAATAAAATTTTGACAAAATTTCCCATGGAAATAAAATTTTGACGCAATTTTCTATAGAAATAAAATTTTGACGCAATCTCCTATAGAAATAAATTTTGGCAAAATTTTCTATAGAAATAAAATTTTGATAAAATTTTCTATAGAAATAAAATTTTGGCAAAATTTTCTATAGAAATAAAATTTTGACAAAATTTTCTATAGAAATAAAATGTTGACAAAATTTTCTATAGAAATAAGCTTCTCACAAAATTTTCTATAGAAATAAAATTTTTACAAAAATTTCTATAGAAATAAAATGTTGACAAAATTTTCTATAGAAATAAAATGTTGACAAAATTTTCTATAGAAATAACATTTTGACAAAATTTTCTAAAGAAATAACATTTTGACAAAATTTTCTATAGAAATAAAATTTTGACAAAATTTTCTATAGAAATAAAATTTTGACAAAATTTTCTATAGAAATAAAATTTTGACAAAATTTTCTATAGAAATAAAATTTTGACAAAATTTTCTATAGAAATAAACTTTTCACAAAATTTTCTATAGAAATAAAATTTTGACAAAATTTTCTATAGAAATAAAATTTTGACAAAATTTTCTATAGAAATAAAATTTTGACAAAATTTTCTATAGAAATAAAATTTTGACAACATTTTCTATAGAAATAAAATTTTGACAACATTTTCTATAGAAATCAAATTTTGACAAAATTTTTTTTTCTATAAAATTAAAATTTTGACAAAATTTTCTATAGAAATAAAATTTTGACAAAATTTTCTATAGAAATAAAATTTTGACAAAATTTTCTATAGAAATAAAATTTGGACAAAATTTTCTATAGAAATAAAATTTGGACAACATTTTCTATAGAAATAAAATTTGGACAAAATTTTCTATAGAAATAAAATTTTGACAAAATTTTATATAGAAATAAAATTTTGACAAAATTTTATATAGAAATAAAATGTTTTTTTTTTTGTTTAAGTTTGGTAGTTTTTTGGTAAATGTTTCTTCAAATTTTGGTGAATTATTTTTGGCACGAGAGGCAACCATTTTGCACTGTAGCTACACGGACGAAAAAGACTCTTTTTCAAATGTTTGGGTGTAAAAATTATATGTTTGGAACTCAAATTTTTTAACACAATATTTTTAAGTGTAAGCATATAATGTTCATAAACTAGCATAACATGTTTGGGAAATATATGTTAATGTGTTCGAACATATTATGTTTGGGACAGAAAATGTTTGTAAATATAAAATTATATTACTTCGGAAATAGCCTATAAACATATATGTGTTTAGAAAGAGAGACCTAGAGAGTTGCTGCAAGTAAAATAATGGAAGTAACCAATTGGCGCCTTAAAAATATATCCACACAAAGAAAATTTCATAAAAATTTTTTACTACCAGTGTATGCCCTAAGTTGAAACATAATATGTTTGAACAATACAAACAATATTCTGTTTGGATCAATTTTTTTTGAGGGTGTAGTCTCCGATGCAGATGATTACACTTTCAAACAGCTGTTGAAGACGCTTTTATTCTTCGACCTTGGATTTTCTATCAGTGTTGCACATTTTTGTTCGCAAATGGTGGAATTCGGGGTTTTGGCAACATTGTGTTAACACCATCAAATGTCGTACCATTTGTACGCAACACTTTTTTTCCCAAACGAAATCACCATAAGACTCTATGCCAAATTTGAGGACGATCGGACTGCGAACTGTACATTGCACGCAAAAATGTATCAACAGACGGACAGACGGACATTATAAAATAGACTCAAAATTGAATTCTTGGCGTTAAGGCCGGTAATAAGTTCGCAGTTCACTAGTGTCATAGAATCATAGAAGGGTCTAAAAATGCGAAAATCAAACATACATACACACAAAAAAATTTCACCAAAATTTTTCCAATTAAAATTTTAATTGAGTTTTAAAAAATATTCAATTAAAAATTTAATTGATTCAACAATTTTTTAATAGAAACTTTTTTGAAATTGAACTTTTCTTAATTGGATCAATTAACTTTTAATTGACCTTCAATTAATTTTTTAATTGATACTATCATTTCTGTGATTGAAGACATTTCAATTAAAAATTAATTGGAACAATTAATTTCGTGATTGAAACAGAAAAAAAAATATCTGATCATGAAATAACCGCTATTTTCAATTCTCGCACCTTTCTCGTAATTATGAAATAAAAATGCGCAGATGCTAGAACATTGACAAAGACATATTTTGCCCTAGGCTTATGGATGGTTTCAAAAAGTACAAGTATTTCTTGTATAATCTAAATACAAATCATTACAAATATTTGCTTTTAGAGAAAAGGAAAACTGTTTTTATTGCAGAGGTGCCAGTAAATATATTACCTTAATTAATTTAACAAAAAAAAAAAAAGATATACAAATTATTAAATTTTGGTGTATGAGATATTAATGCATGCACTATTCTCCAATCACTATATATTGTGTTCAAATATGCCTGAGAAAATTTACTAGTATATACATATTAAACTAAACTTAATTTTGATATATAGTAAACCCTATGTATTTATTGTAAAAAAAAATGTTAACAAAGTTATATATATTTATTATCACAAGAAAGCTGTCAATCAAAACATTAAAATATTGCTACAACACGCATTTGAGATAAAAAGAGGAGGAAAATCGAGTATGTTTGAATACATTAAAAAAATATATAAAAAGGAAATGTTTGAAAAGGGGAAAGGGTCAAAGGCTGTTGAAAATTATAATATAAAAAGTCTCTAAAAGTTATATTGAAGAAGGAATATACAAATTATATTGATAAGAGGGTAAAAGAATATTTTCTTTTTATAGTGTAATTTTTTTGTCGTATTTTTTTTACGAAAATATTAAGCTGAAACCTGTATGTGTCATTGGTAAAATTTAAACATTTTATTATATGTTTTATAAATATATATAATGTTTTGCTTAAATTGATAATCAATTTGATGCTTTGCAAATTATAAAAATATATATCATCAATTTCATTCAAATATTATTATTTTGTTTTTTCTGTGTTGCCACAAAACATTAAAGTAAATATTTTGTTTGATACAATTAACATCAAAAATTATATAAACTATTATTTTATTTTTAATTTGCTTGGATAAACATTGATTTAGAAAAAAATAGCACACCATTTTTTAATACAAAAAAAAAGAAAAAATGTAGCATTTTTTTGTTTCTTTTTCTTTTCCTTTTTTAAAAAACGATGAACAATGAACAAATTGCTTTGATTTTTTTATATTGACTTGTTTTGAACTAAATGAAAATTAGAGTAAGAAATTTATAATAAAATTCATACTTTGACATTCAGCTGACACTTGAGGAACCCAAACGAATAAAATTACTCCAAATAAGGCTGCAAGAGAAAGAAAGAAGTGAAGAAAAAACAAACAGAAAGACAAAAAGTCGATGACCAAAACTGATTTTAGATTGTGGGCAGAGTGAGTGAGTGAGTAGTGGTTGGCAGGGTGGTAGTGGTGAAAATGACTTGGTCTTGATGACAGTTTAATATGAAAACTAATTAAAAATATTAATCACCATCCTATATAGTAAATATCTTTGTTTTTCTTAATTTTTCTCAAACTCCTACTTGCATTTTTGGCAAATTTTCTACTAAAGAAACTTTTCATTGCAATAAGAACTGCATCCAATAGATGAGACATATTTTCAAAAAAAAAAAAACTTTATAACAATTCAAAATGCTGTTTTTTTCTTGTTCATGTATTCATATATAATTTTTACAGTGTGTGTAATTGTTATTGTTATGATTGATTTTTCTCCACACCAAAAAAATTTAGTAACTACATTTTGTTAAATATTGAACAAACATATAACAACAAATCATAGTTAAACACATTTTACACTTTTGGTTAAATAATTGTAGTGTTTTTTTTTTTTTTTGTTTTTTTAGGACATTGGGTTAGCTTGGACAAATTATTAATTACATAATAAAATTGGTATATGTACCAAATCTTTAGTAGAGTTTCCAAACATGTGATAGAAAAAGTAACAATAATTTTTTATTAATATTTGCTACAAATCATTTTATTTCAATATTTTAAATATTTATAGGAAAAAGGTCTAGCGTATCACAAATCAGTGTTCACACCTGATGTGCATCCAGATCACAGTTTATAGAATTCTACCAAAACAAATTATATTTTTTAATGTTTGGTAGATTGCTAGAATTTCTAATGTTTTGATAGATTTTGGAAAATATTTCTCTCCAATAAAAATATACTTCAATTTTGTATAGAAATACAATTTTGAGAAAGTTTCCTATAGAAATGAAATTTTGACAATTTTTTATATTTCTACAATTTTGGCTAAATTTTCTATAAAAATTAAATTTTTGCAATTTCTTTTATAAAAATAAAATTTTTGCAAAATTTTCTATAGAAAGGAAATTTCGGCAAAATTTTTTATAGAAATAAAATTTTCGCAAAATTTTTTATAGAAATAAAATTTTCGCAAAATTTTCTATATAATTAAAATTTTGACAAAATTTTCAATATAATTAAAATTTTGACAATATTTTCTATATAATTAAAATTTTTGAAAAAAAAATTCTATAAAAATAAAAATTGGACAAAATTTTTTATGGAAATAAAATATTGACAAAATTTTCTATAGAAATAAAATTTTGGCAAAATTTTCTATATAATTAAAATTTAAAAAAGTCTATAGAAATAAAATTTGGACAACATTTTTTATAGAAATAAAATTGTAACAAAATTTTCTATAAAAATAGAATTTTGACAAAATTTTCTAAGAAATAAAATTTTGAGAAAATTTTCTATAGAAATAGAATTTTGACAAAATTTTCTTTGGAAATATAATTTTGACAAAATTTTCTATAGAAATAAAATTTTGACAAAATTTTCTATAGAAATAAAATTTTAATAAAATTTTTTAAAGAGATAAAATTTTGACAAAATTTTCTATAGAAATAGAATTTTGACAAAATTTTCTTTGGAAATATAATTTTGACAAAATTTTCTATAGAAATAAAATTTTGACAAAAATTTCGATATAAATAAAATTTTGACAAAATTTTTCTATAGAAATAGAATTTTGACAAAAATTTCTATAGAAATAAAATTTTGAAAAAATTTTCTATAGAAATAAAATTTTTACAAAATTTTCTATAGAAATAAAATTTTGACAAAATTTTCTATAGAAATAAAATTTTGACAAAATTTTCTATAGAAATAGAATTTTGACAAACTTTTCTATAGAAATAAAATTTTGACAAAATTTTCTATAGAAATAAAATTTTGACAAAATTTTCTATAGAAATAAAATTTTGACACAATTTTCTATAGAAATAAAATTTTGACAAAATATTTGATAGAAATAAAATTTTTAAAAATTTTCTATAGAAATAAAATTTTGACAAAATTTTCTATAGAAATAGAATTTTGACAAACTTTTCTATAGAAATAAAATTTTGACAAACTTTTCTATAGAAATAAAATTTTGACAAAATTTTCTATAGAAATAAAATTTTGACAAAATTTTCTATATAAATAAAATTTTGACAAAATTTTCTATATAAATAAAATTTTGACAAAATTTTCTATAGAAATAAAATTTTGACAAAATTTTCTATAGAAATAGAATTTTGACAAAATTTTCTATAGAAAAAGAATTTTGACAAAATTTTCTATAGAAAAAGAATTTTGACAAAATTTTCTATAGAAATAGAATTTTGGCATCATTTCTATAGAAATAAAATTTTGACAACATTTTCTATAGAAATAAAATTTTGACAAAATTTGCTATAGAAATAAAATTTTGACAAAATTTTCTATAGAAATAAAATTTTGACAAAATTTTCTATAGAAATAAAATTTTGACAAAATTTTCTATAGAAATAAAATTTTGACAAAATTTTCTATAGAAATAAAATTTTGGAAAAATTTTCTATAGAAATAAAATTTTGGCAAAATTTTCTATAGAAATAAAATTTTGACAAAATTTTCTATAGAAATAGAATTTTGACAAAATTTTTTACAGAAATAAAATTATAAAAAAATTTTCTATTGAAATAAAATTTTGACAAAATTTTCTATTGAAATAAAATTTTGACAAAATTTTCTATAGAAATAGAATTTTGACAATATTTTCTATAGAAATAAAATTTTGACAAAATTTTCTATAGAAATAGAATTTTATTGTTGTTTTTGATCTCAGCTTAACATCCAACCATCTTGCAGTCTATAGGGCTTTACCCAAATAAACTTGACAAGCATACTTCTCCTCTGTTGGTTAAGCTACACTTGTAGTTTAGTCAATGCATGGCTTTAAGCTGAGATCAAAAACAACAATAACGATTGAAGAGAAGCCAACAATAACAAACAAAACGAAATAGAATTTTGACAAAATTTTCTATAAAAATAAAATTTTGACAAAATTTTCTATAAAAATAAAATTTTATAAAATAAAAATAAAAATAAAATTTTCTATAAAATAAAATTTTGACAAAATTTTCTATAGAAATAAAATTTTCTATAGAAATAAAATTTTCACAAAATTTTCTATAGAAATAAAATTTTGACAAAATAAATAACATTTTGAAGAAGAAATAAAATTTTGACAAAATTTTCTATAGATATAAATTTTTGACAAAATTTTCTATAGAAATAAAATTATGACAAAATTTTCTATAGAAATAAAATTTTGACAAAATGTTCTATAGAAATAAAATTTTGACAAAATTTTCTATAGAAATAAAATTTTGATAAAATTTTTTATAGAAATAAAATTTTGACAAAATTTTTTATAGAAATAAAATTTTGACAAAATTTTCTATAGAAATAAAATGTTGACAAAATTTTCTATAGAAATAAAACTTGGACAAAATTTTTTTACAGAAATAAAATTGTAACAAAATTTTCTATAAAAATAAAATTTTGACAAAATTTACTATAGAAATGAAATTTTGACAAAATTTTCTATAGAAATAAAATTTTGACAAAATAAATAACATTTAGAAGAAGAAATAAAATTTTGACAAAATTTTCTATAGAAATAAAATTTTGACAAAATTTTCTATAGAAATAAAATTTTGACAAAATTTTCTATAGAAATAAAATTTTGACAAAGTTTCCTATAGAAATAAAATTATTAATTAAAGAAATAAAATTATTATTTTTTTTCGTAATTGGGTGGTAAATCTAATTGAAATGTGTCCAACAGATCAATGTATTTTAACGTTGTTTTTGTAGTAGTGTTAGGACCTTGAGTAGTTGCATTTATTTGTACAAACTATGCGCCAGATGTGACCGCTAATAAAACATCACGTCATTTGATTAATGAATCATATTCAAACATGGTCATCACATCATTTTATTAATGAGTCCTATTCAGACATGTATAATACCTATCCAATCTCCAAATGTCACTAATAAGGGAGCTATAGCTTCCATATAGCTCCATAGTACCTCAACTGCACCCAGGGAAGGAACCTCAAATACCTCACCTCAAACATTTTTATAGAGCAAAATGTTATTTTTGGATCGGGAACATGTAACATGTTTGTCGCAAAAATTTTGATACCACAGTGATGAACTTCTCTCTTGTAACCGATTCCATATTTAGCTCAATAACAAGATACCTCCTAGCGGTTATACTAAACATTGTACCACGGTAGATCGCTTGAATGACACTAATATAAAAAAATGTGTTTTTTTTATTTTTGTTTGTTTTTTAACAACTCTGCTTCTATGTATTATTGTTTTCTTTACGAATAAAAGTCCCATGAACAGATAGTAAATAAACTCTTTCGCACATCATATGGAAACTCTACTTTATAAGATTGGCACCTCTCGTAAGGAGGAGGAAATATTAAAAACTTACATGGAAAGCAATTGTCAGCTTGGATGAATTTCATAAGGATGCAAAGAACTGATGATTTTGGTTTTTTTTTTAACCAAACAATCCATGATATACACGAATAATATCAGAAAATGTTTTCATAAAAATAAAATTATAAATAAAAGATTAAAATAATAGAACCTTTAATTTTGAAAATAAAATTATAATATTCAAATTGAAAATTTTTTTAAATTAATACTCGTAATTTTTAAAATTCTACGGAAAGTATCTTTTTTAGTATTGGTCTTCTTCATTGTAAACAAAATATAATAAAAAAATCTCCACTATATATAATATGTTTGAATGTATTCGTGAAATATTGTTTTTAAATAAAAAAATCATCACGATCCAACAATAAAATTGAATTATTGTTATTTGCCCAAAAACATTTTCAATAAACCAAAATTATATAAAAAAAAACTCGCTTTGATGTTTTGTTTAATTGCTTTCAAATGATATTTGTTTTAATTGTAAAACAATTGTGCCTAATTATAAAGCAACCAAAAATTGTTTTATACACTCTTCAATTCTAAATAAACAAATGGGTGATAACAGTATTTTGAAATCATTAAAAATGTTTCAAGTTTCGGATGTTTTTAAAATTCTATAATATGTTTATAGTTTGTTGTGTTTAAAAAAAAATTCCATCATTTTTTATTTTCGAAATTTATACAAAGAATTTTGTTAATTTTAGGATGACCATCTTGAATTCCGCTTTATTTATTGTACATTAAGAATTTATCACAATATTTAAGATATTTTATATTTTATTCATTTACGTACACAATATTTAATGGAAAATTTTAGGATTTTGATATCGAAACATTTCGGACAATATAAATTTTAAAATTTTAAAATTATATTTCGAGTATTCTAAAACAAAGGTTTTGAATATATTTTCTCATATTAAATAATAAATAAGTATTTGTAACTTTGAAAAATTTGTATTTAAATTTCGTAAATTTTCAAAATTTGAAGTGAATATTGGGATAGTAATAGGAAATTAGGGGAATCTATTTTTAAAATTCAAATTAGAAACAAGAAATTCATTTATCAAAATTTTTAAATTGTATTATGATAATTGTGTCGAAGCTGTTGTTTCGAAAACGAACAAAATTTTAAATTATTATTGTATTTGTAAATTTGTATTTAAATTTCGTAAATTTTCAAAAGTTGAAGTGAATATTGGGATAGTAATAGGAAATTAGAGGAATCTATTTTTAAAATTCAAATTAGAAACAAAAAATTCAATTATCAAAATTTTTAAATTGTATTATGATAATTGTGTCGAAGCTGTTGTTTCGAAAACGAACAAAATTTTAAATTATTATTGTATTTCGCAAATTCTAAATTGTTGTTTTGGGACTTTAAAATTGTTATTTCTAAAATTTTAAATTAATTTTTGAAAATTCAAAAATAATTTTACGAAAATTCTAAATTATTTCAAAACGATCAAATTAGGTTTCGGTGTCACTTCGAAACTGTTATTTTGAAAATAGTGAAATTTCGAATGCAACTTTCTAATTCTGAAAATTAATAGTTGTATTTTAAGTATTCGAAACTAAAATTTCGAATATGGGAAATTATAATTGTAAACTAGGTTAGGTTAGGCAGCCCGATGTTTCAGGCTCACTTAGACTACTATTCAGTCCATTGTGATACCCATTGGTGAACTTCTCTCTTATCACTGAGTGCTGCCCGATTCCATGTTGAGCTCAATGACAAGGGGCCTTCTTTTTATAGCCGAGTCCGAACGGCGTTCTACATTGCAGTGAAAGCACTTAGAGAAGCTTTGAAACCCTCAGAAATGTCACCAGCATTACTGAGGTGGGATAATCCACCGCTGAAAAACTTTTTGGTGTTCGGTCGGAGCAGGAATCGAACCCACGACCTTGTGTATGCAAGGCGGGCATGCTAACCATTGCACCACGGTGGCTCCCAATTGTAAACTAAGTATTTATAATGTTAGAAATTTTGTATTTAAATTTTCGTAAATTTACAAAAGTTGGATAGGAAAAGTTACAAATCTTCATATTGAAGTAAAGGAAATTTGAATTTAAATTAAAAAAAATTCAATTATAAAAATTTTTAAATTTATTAAATAATTTTATGAAAAATCGAAGCTGTTGTTTCGAAAACGACAAAGTTTAAAATGATTATTGTATTTCGCAAATTTGAAATTGTTATTTTGGAATTTCAAAATTGTAGTTTCAAAAATGTTAATTAATTTTTGAACATTCCAAATTATTAATATGAAAATTCTAAATTAAAAATTATTATTGTATTTCGCAAATTCGAAATTGTTAGTTTGGAACTTCAAAATTATAATTTCAAAAATTTTTGAATATTCAAAATTATTACTATGAAAATTCTGAATTATTTCGAGAATTCAGAAATGTAATTTCGAAAATTTGAAATTGCGATTTTGAAAATAGTGAAACTTCGAATCAAAATTTCTAATTTCGAAATAAGTGAAATAAAATGGAATTAAAGTTTCTAAGTCAGAAAATTTAAATTTGTATTTTTAATTTTAATTTTAAAAATTTTGTATTTAAATTTCGTTGGCTATAGCAAGTCACATCTAATTTCAAAAATTCGTAATTTAATTTCGAAAAGGAATTTGTAAAAATGTAAATTGTATTAAAGAGTAAATATTCGAATAGTAATAGCTATTTTTTTAAATTCAAATTCAAAACTTCGAAATTCCTTAATTGTTGTATGATAATTTTGTCGCAGCTATTTGAAAAAACAAAAATATTTCGAAATTAATATTTCCAAAATTCAAAATTCATATTTCACAAAATCAAAAATTTTTGTTACGAAAGTTTTTCAATATTTTTATTACGAAATTCGAAATTATTTCGAAAATTCGATATTTGGAACAGTAATTTCGAAAATACAGTAATTTCGAAACGGTAAATTCGAAATTAAAATATAATTTCAAAAATTCGTATTTTAATTTCGAAAAGGAATTTCAAAAATGTAAATTTTATTAAAGAGTAAATATTCAAATAGTAATAGCTACTTTATAAAATTTAAATTCAAAACTTTCGAAATTCCTTAATTGTTTTATGATAATTTTGTCGCAGCTGTTTGAAAAAAAATATTTCGAAGGGTTGAAATTAATATTTCGAAAATTCAAAATTCACATTTCACAAAATCAAAATTTTTTGTTACGAAAGTTTTTCAATATTTTTATTACGACATTCGAAATTATTTCGAAAATTCGATATTTGGAACAGTAATTTCGAAAATACTAAATTGTTGTTTTGAAACGGTAATTTCGAAATTAAAATCTAATTTCAAAAATTCGTACTTTAATTTCGAAAAGGAATTTCAAAAATGTACATTGTATTAAAGAGTAAATATTCGAATAGTAATAGCTATTTTTTAAATTAAAATACAAAATTCCTTAATTGTGTTGTGATAATTTGGTCGCAGCTGTTGGCTTGAAAACAAAAATTGAACTGATTATTTCGAAAATTCAAAATTATTATAAAATTCGAATTTTTTTGAAATATTTAAATTTCGTAATTTGAAACTGCAAGTTGTTACGAAAGTTTTTTGAGTTTTTATTTCGAAAATTCAAAATTATTATAAAATTGGAAATATTTTGAAATTTTGGAACCGTAATTTGAAACTGAATTTTTTTGAATTTTGGAATCGTAATTTCGTAATTTGAAATTTTAAGTTGTTACGAAAGTTTTTTGATAATTCAACATTTTTATAATGAAATTCGAAATTATTTTGAGAATTCGATATTGTGTTTTGAAATTTTCGGAAAAGTAATTTCGTAAATACTAAATTGTTTTTATTTCAAAAACTTGAAATTATTTTTTAAAAATTCGAGATTATTATTATAGTGGATTCTAGAGTCAACATTATAATTGTGAAAATTCGAAATTAAAATTTCATATTGTCCTAAGTGATTTCAAAATACTGTACTGCTTTTAAAATCAATTAGCATTTATAAGATTTTATTACAAACAAAAGGTAAACAATATAAAATACATTTATATTATTATTTATTTATTTTTTTTTTTATAACGAAAAATCTCATTTAATTGTATAGTTTATTTTCAAAACAAAACAACACTTGGTGGTGGTTGGTATTTTTTTTTTTCATAATTTTTGTCTATTTTAATTGTTGTATGTATGAGGATCTAGTCGGCCGACTTACACGCGAATGTAAATGTGTATGTTTGTGGTTGATTTTTTTTGTTTGTGGCATATTTGTTTTTGTTGGTTTTTTTGGGGGGGTAATAATATTAAGAATATTTTTAAAATTAATTATTTTCAACTTACCTGCTAATGTTATGAACCATTTATGTGTTGTTAATTGGTTTTGTATAGAAAATGCCATTTTTAATGATGATGAGATTTGTTGGGTTTGGTTTTGTTTGATTTGAATTTGATTTGATTTGTACAAAGAGTATAAAGTTCTGTTTTGTGATTTATTTAATTTGATGAAATCTTCGAAATGAGAAAAAGAAAAGAGAAACTATTCAAATTAATTTGAAATTATTTACAAATTTTTTTACGCTGGCTATAGATTCTTAAATTAGGTAAAGCATCAGCATTCGTTACATTGGGTTACATTCAATAAAAACACCTTACCTTAATCACTAAGTTCATACGTGTATTCGATGATATTATTAGACTGCTTTACAGTTGGTTGGTTTAATTGAGATCTATTCAGGTTGTCTTCAGAGGCGGACTTTTATGCAATCATTGGAAATCAATAGAAAAGAGAATTGACAGGGAATATCTTTGATGGTATTTACAAATATCCCAAAATATTTATGATGTTTCAAGTGAAAATTATCTTAATATTCGTAGTAGAGGGATTTCATCCATAGAGGTGTGGCCGAGCGTTTCACTTAAATTTGCAGTAAGTAGAAGAAACAAAAGTAAAGAAAAAATATAATATTAATTTTATAATATTACTATATAAATTAAAATTATTGCTAGATGCATAAAAAATATATTAGTGTGATTAAAATTCTGCATTCATATACACACACATTATATAATGGTAAATTTTTTGAATTCCTGAAACCATGACCACTAGTTCTTCATATTTTCATGGTTTCACGAACCTTTGATTTCAATTTATTTGAGACACTATATTATTCTTAACCTATAACAAATGTTACATCAAATAATAAAATTATCTATGCAAATTAAGGACAAACAATCTAAACTAAAATTTGAAGCCACTTAAATGAAGAGAAAGAGGTGCTTATTATTATATCAATATGGTTGTAAAGATTTATATATCCAGATTTTCTTTGCTTTTTTCTAATTTGGTAACTATTTGAGAGACATGCAAATTCCATTGGACTATTATCTATCTAATTTGTGACAGAATTGTTATAATTGTAATAATAAAGGGTGATTTGTTAAGAGCTTGATAACTTTTTTTTAAAAAAACGCATAAAATTTGCAAAATCTCATCGGTTCTTTATTTGAAACGTTAGATTGGTCCATGACATTTACTTTTTGAAGATAATTTCATTTAAATGTTGACCGCGGCTGCGTCTTAGGTGGTCCATTCGGAAAGTCCAATTTTGGGCAACTTTTTCGAGCATTTCGGCCGGAATAGCCCGAATTTCTTCGGAAATGTTGTCTTCCAAAGCTGGTATAGTTGCTGGCTTATTTCTGTAGACTTTAGACTTGACGTAGCCCCACAAAAAATAGTCTAAAGGCGTCAAATCGCATGATCTTGGTGGCCAACTTACCGGTCCATTTCTTGAGATGAATTGTTCTCCGAAGTTTTCCCTCAAAATGGCCATAGAATCGCGAGCTGTGTGGCATGTAGCGCCATCTTGTTGAAACCACATGTCAACCAAGTTCAGTTCTTCCATTTTTGGCAACAAAAAGTTTGTTAGCATCGAACGATAGCGATCGCCATTCACCGTAACGTTGCGTCCAACAGCATCTTTGAAAAAATACGGTCCAATGATTCCACCAGCGTACAAACCACACCAAACAGTGCATTTTTCGGGATGCATGGGCAGTTCTTGAACGGCTTCTGGTTGCTCTTCACTCCAAATGCGGCAATTTTGCTTATTTACGTAGCCATTCAACCAGAAATGAGCCTCATCGCTGAACAAAATTTGTCGATAAAAAAGCGGATTTTCTGCCAACTTTTCTAGGGCCCATTCACTGAAAATTCGACGTTGTGGCTCGTTAGTAAGTCTATTCATGATGAAATGTCAAAGCATACTGAGCATCTTTCTCTTTGACACCATGTCTGAAATCCCACGTGATCTGTCAAATACTAATGCATGAAAATCCTAACCTCAAAAGAATCACCCTTTATATATTTATTTCTAAGGATCTTGTAAAATTTGTTATGTCCTATAGTGGGGAAAACCCTAAAACTAACTATGGCAGCAGTAATTCATACATTGGACAACACTCCGATAAATCACGCATTCATTTCTAAACTGCTCATCTGATTGCTAACAGATTTATTCTGGTGACAGTTCATTATACAGTTTTTATAAGCTTACAAAAGCATTTTGATCTATTGCTATCAGAAATAAAGTTCCATTGGCCACCACATTGTTTTTACCCTAATAATTTTGGTATTGATTCCGAAACAAGAAAGCGGTGAATTAAAGTAAGGATACCTTTAAGACATAATTCTCTTTTAAATTTGAGTTTTGCGTGCTTGATTCTAGGGAAAAAAATTTGATTTATACGATTTTCAGTTTTTTCTTCATATGCAAACGTGTAAACGACAACTTGAATTTCTTGAATTCAGAATCGACTTCAAGTAGAAATTATGCTATGTTTCAAGTAAGAAAAAAAAAACAAGTATATACGGCCGTAAGTTCGGCCAGGCCGAATCTTATGTACCCTCCACCATGGATTATGTAGAAACTTCTACGAAAGACTGTCATCCACAATCGAAATACTTGGGTTGTGGTATCTTAAAACTTCTTAACATCGTTTTCTAAATTGTGAATCAGTCCATACGTGGTATATATTAGACAAAAAAGTTATGTATAGTTAAGTCTACAAATAATTACGAATCGATATGGACTTTTTGCACGGTACGTAGAGAGCCAGAATTGAAATATGGGGGTCACTTATATGGGGGCTATATACAATTATGAACTTGATATGGACCAATTTTTGTGTGATTGGAAATCGATTTATCTGAGGGATATATATAACTGTAGACCGATATGGACCTAGTCAAATCTGGGGATCGGTTTTTATGGGAGCTATATATAATTATGGGCTGATAGGAACCAATTCCTGCATGGTTATTGGATACCATATACTAACATCACGTACCAGATTTCAACCGAATGGGAAGAATTTTGCTCTTCCAAGGGGCTCTGGAGGTCAAATCTGGGGATCAGTTTATATATAATTATGGACCGATTTCGACCGATTTTTGCATGGGAGTTTGAGTCCATATATTAACACCACGTACCAAATTTCAACTGAATCAGATGAATTTTGGTCTTCCAAGAGGCTCCTGAGGTAAAATCTGGTGATCGGTTTATATGGGAGCTATATATAATTATGGACCGGTGTGGACCAATTTTTGTATGGTTGTTAGACACCATATACTAACACCATGTACCAAATTTCAGCCGGATCGGATGAAATTTGCTTCTCTTAGAGGCATCGCAAGCCAAATTTGGGGGTCCGTTTATATGGGGGCTATACGTAAAAGTGGACCGATATGGCCCATTTGCAATACCATCCGACCTACATCAATAACAACTACTTGTGCCAAGTTTCAAGTCGATAGCTTGTTTCGTTCGGAAGTTAGCGTGATTTCAACAGACGGACGGACGGACGGACATGCTCAGATCGACTCAGAATTTCACCACGACCCAGAATATATATATTTTATGGGGTCTTAGAGCAATATTTCGATGGGTTACAAACGGAATGACAAAGTTAATATACCCCCTCCTATGGTGGAGGGTATAAAAACTCATTTAAAATAAAGTATTGAAAAATATGTCATATTTTTGAATGTGTTTTTATACCCTGCGCCACACTGTGGAACAGGGTATTATAAGTTAGTGCATATGTTTGCAACACCCAGAAGGAGACGAGATAGACACATGGTGTCTTTGGCAAAAATTCTCAGGGTAGGCTCTTGAGTCGATATAGCGATGTCCGTCTGTCCGTGAATCAACCAAGGTTTTTAAAGTCTAGGTCGCAGTTTTAGTCCAATCGACCTCAAATTTGGCACAAGTCTGTGTTTTTGCTCAGAATAGATCCCTATTGATTTTGGAAGAAATCGGTTCAGATTTAGATATAGCTCCCCTATATATATTTCGCCCGATATGGACTTATATGGCCCCAGAAGCCAGAGTTTTTCCCTAATTTGCTTAAAATTTTGCACAAGAAGAACAATTAGAACTTTAGTCAAGTGTGCCAAATTTTATTGAGATCGGTTCAGATTTAGGTATAGCTCCCATGTATATTTTTCGCCCGATATTGACTAATACGGTCCCAGAAGCCAGAGTTTTACCCCAATTTGGTTGAAATTTTGCACAGGGAGTAGAATTAGCATTGTAGCTATGCGTGCCAAATTTGGTTCAAATCGGTTCAGATTTAGATATAGCTCCCATATATAGCTTTCGCCCGATTTGCACTCATATGACCACAGAGGCCAATTTTTAACTCCGATTTAGTTGAAATTTTGCGCAGGGAGTAGAATTAGCATTGTTGCTTGGCGTGCTAAATTTGGTTGAAATCGGTTCAGATTTAGATATAGCTCCCATATATATGTTTTTCTGATTTCGACAAAAATGGTCAAAATACCAACATTTTCCTTGTAAAATCTCCACTGCTTAGTCGAAAAGTTGTAAAAATGACTCTAATTTTTCTAAAATTCTAATACATATATATCGAGCGATAAATCATAAATAAACTTTTGCGAAGTTTCCTTAAAATTGCTTCAGATTTAAATGTTTCCCATATTTATACCCTTCACCACTACTGTGGTACAGGGTATAATAAGTTTGTGCATTTGTATGTAACGCCAAGAAGGAGTAATCATAGACCAACCTTTTAGTATACGGATCGGCTTAGAATTAAATTCTGAGTCGATTTAGCGATGTCCGTCTGTCTGTCTGTCCGTCTGTCTGTCCGTCTGTCTGTCCGTCTGTCTGTCTGTCTGTTGATGTATTTTTGTGTGCAAAGTACAGCTCGCAGTTTTAGTCCGATTGTCCTAAAATTTGGTATAGGGTCCTGTTTCGGCTCAAAGACGATCCCTATTGATTTTGGAAAAAATCGGTTCAGATTTAGATATAGCTGTCATATATATTTTTCACCGATCTGGTCATAATTGGCGCGTATATCAACCGATCTTCCTCAAATTCCGTACATCCGAATATTTTATGAGTCCCGAAAAACTTGCAAAATATCAGCAAAATAGGTTCAGATTTAGATATAGCTCCCATATATAGCTTTCGCCCGATTTACACTCATATGACCACAGAGGCCAATTTTTAACTCCGATTCAGTTGAAATTTTGCACAGGGAGTAGAATTAGCATTGTAGCCATGCGTGCCAAATTTGGTTGAAATCGGTTCAGATTTAGATATATCTCCCATATATACCTTTCGCCCGATTTACACTCATATGACCACAGAGGCCAATTTTTAACTCCGATTTAGTTGAAATTTTGCACAGGGAGTAGAATTAGCATTGTTACTATGCGTGCCAAATTTGGTTGAAATCGGTTCAGATTTGGATATATCTCCCATGTATAGCTTTCGCCCGATTTACACTCATATGACCACAGAGGCCAATTTTTAACTCCGATTTAGTTGAAATTTTGCACAGGGAGTAGAATTAGCATTGTTACTATGCGTGCCAAATTTGGTTGAAATCGGTTCAGATTTGGATATATCTCCCATATATAGCTTTCGCCCGATTTACACTCATATGACCACAGAGGCCAATTTTTAACTCCGATTTAGTTGAAATTTTGCACAGGGAGTAGAATTAGCATTGTTACTATGCGTGCCAAATTTGGTTGAAATCGGTTCAGATTTGGATATATCTCCCATATATAGCTTTCGCCCGATTTACACTCATATGACCACAGAGGCCAATTTTTAACTCCGATTTAGTTGAAATTTTGCACAGGGAGTAAAATTAGCATTGTAACTATGCGTGCCAAATTTGGTTGAAATCGGTTCAGATTTAGATATAGCTCCCATATATATGTTTTTCTGATTTCGACGAAAATGGTCAAAATACCAACATTTTCCTTGTAAAATCGCCACTGCTTAGTCGAAAGGTTGTAAAAATGACTCTAATTTTCCTAAACTCGTAATACATATATATCGAGCGATAAATCATAAATAAACTTTTTTGAAGTTTCCTTAAAATTGCTTCAGATTTAAACGTTTCCCATATTTTTTTACTAACATTGTGTTCCACCCTAGTGCATTAGCCGACTTAAATTTTGAGTCTATAGATTTTGTAGAATTCCATCAAATTCTTCCAGATCGAGTGATATTTAAATTTATGTATTTGGGACAAACCTTTATATATAGCCCCCAACACATTTGACGGATGGGATATGGTATCGAAAATTTAGATCTACAAAGTGGTGCAGGGTATAATATAGTCGGCCCCGCCCGACTTTAGACTTTCCTTACTGGTTTTTACTAACATTGTGTTCCACCCTAGTGCATTAGCCGACTTAAATTTTGAGTCTATAGATTTTGTAGAATTCCATCAAATTCTTCCAGATCGAGTGATATTTAAATTTATGTATTTGGGACAAACCTTTATATATAGCCCCCAACACATTTGACGGATGGGATATGGTATCGAAAATTTAGATCTACAAAGTGGTGCAGGGTATAATATAGTCGGCCCCGCCCGACTTTAGACTTTCCTTACTGGTTTTTTACTAACATTGTGCATTAGCCAACCTAGTGCATTAGCCAACTTAAATTTTGAGTCTATAGATTTTGTAGACGTCTATCAAATTCTGTCCAGATCGAGTGATATTTAAATGTATGTATTTGGGACAAACCTTTATATATAGCACCCAACACATTTCACGGATGTGATATGGTATCGAAAATTTAGATCTACAAAGTGGTGCAGGGTATAATATAGTCGGCCCCGCCCGACTTTAGACTCCTTACTTGTTTCCTTATAATCAAGATACAAAAAGTCAACAAATTTAAAGACGATTTCATTAATTTTAAAGAATAAAACTTGCATGTTATTAAAGTCAACTTGACCTTGGTTAAACAAAATGTTCTTTCTTTTAAGGATACCCATTAAGTCGAGTCACTTAACTCTAAGGAGATACCCATGCAAGCGTCGTGAAGCTCAACAATTGAATTTGGGAATTGTGAAATTTCCACCATAAAATATAACCTCGATCTTGTGCCAAGGGAGCTTGGAAATCTATTCTATGTACGGCTATAGGTCTAAATGTTTCAAAAACGATCACTCAAATAAGTTCAGATTGAACAAATATCAAAATTAAAGTTCTATCCAACCTAAACAAAAAAAATGGAAAAAGCTAGAGGAAATTTGTATCTATATTTGCAAATAACTACCATTTTAGGTATATCTATGTTACTTTTAAATATCTGTGGTTTTCAAAAGAAAACGCCAAAACAAAGATTTTTCCAATCACAATTTTTATAAATTGTTTAAAACTATTGAATTAAAAATTTAATTGATTCCACTAATTTTTTAATTAAAACAAAAATCAATTACAAAAGTTTTATTTTATCAATTAATTTTTTAAATGAATCAATTACTCGTACTACATTTATTGATCCATATTTTTTTTCTGTGTAATCAATATTAAAACACTCCCATATGAAATGTATGGGAAGTATATATTGAGTTAGGTCCTTATATTATAGAATGAATTTATCGACATTATCCGGGTCTTTAGAAAACCACAAAATATATATTGTTATATATAAGACAGAAAATTAAATTAAAATAAATAATAAAAATAATTTTTTCTAAATAGGAGTGAAATTTTTATAGAAAATAAAACTTGCATGTCATCATCATTACTTATCTTCTATATGTATATATTGTTTGTCTACCGACCTACTTACCCCACCAGGAACGAGGAAGCGCATATGAAAAAAAATTATCAACAAATCACCTCCCACCAAAAATGTATAAAAAAAAACTAAACAGTGACATAAATCTCAAAGAAGCATATAAATAAAATATATAAAAGAATGTGTAATTAAATTAAACAAATAATAATTATAATAATATATTTCCATGGCAAAAAATAAAGTCTAAATAAAGTATTTGCTCTTTCTATAGCAAAAAATGTCTTAAAAAACAAATCCAATAAAATTACCTTATAATATTCTATAAGATTTTTTCTTTGTAATAGTACACGTAAAAAAATTAAATATATACGTATATATGCTTGTTTTGTATATAGAACAGCCATAAGTACAAAATCAAATTTAGTTGTGTTTATGTATGTTTAGTAATTTTACTATTTATGTCCAATTAAATCCTAAACATACATACATAATACAAAAAATATTTACTATGAATTGAATTATAATTATATGCGTATATGATTGACGTCAAAACAATATTTCACTCATTTTATTAAGATATTTTATAGACCTTTCATTATATGTTTATACGAAAAGAAATGCCTGTTTAAAAGCGACACTCAATTTGATAACGAATCCATTACTCTATATATTTTTTTCCTAATAAAAAAAAATAATATTGTATTCGAATAAATCTCGATGAGATGCAATGATTGCATTGCCATTTTGAGGAATACAAGAGAATGCAATTATTCTTTATCGTTTGAAACATTAACAAGCTAATTATTTAGTTAATTTCCCAAAAAGAGACCGCATTTTAACGGAAATGACCAACATCACATCGGCAACCCAGCATAGAATTAGGTACTGTGTGCCGTATAAGTAATAATAATAAAAAATATGTATATGACATGGCCTGTATTTTTTTCCTTATTTTTATACACAAACATTTTTCGATCCACAATTTAATAACAATCATTCATTTTATATAAAATAAATTAAAGTTCTTTTCCTCATAAAAAAATAAAAAATTGTAGTCCCATAAATCTTAAAGAGTTTCATGCACTAGCAAGCGATACAAGAAAGGGGAATAAAACATTAACCGGCTAATTAAGTATTCGAAGAAAAAAATATTTAATTTTTTTTTTTATTGGAAATATTCAGGATCACAATATAAGAGTTAACAGCTACTCTCGAAAGCCCTTACTAGAGATACCAATATCGTATCGACATTCTCTACACTTGGTGAGATGGGGGATAACCCTCTCCAGTTGTCTTCTAAAAGTTGACAATTCGGTTCATTGGTTTATTCCTCACCGGTATATGAATACCCATTTGAGACACTCCTTTCCTATGACTCATTTGCTAGAAATACCTTAGACATTTTTTACTGAATTTTAGATTAATTTTTTATATCTATGTTCTAAAGACAAAATTGTCTATAGAAAGAAAATTTTCTATAGAAATAAAATTTTGAGAAAATTTTCTATAGAAATAAAATTATGATAAAATTTTCTATAGAAATAAAATTTTGACAAAATTTTTCAAAGAAATAAAATTTGACAAAATTTTCTATAGAAATAAAATTTGACAAAATTTTCTGTAGAAATAAATTTTTGGCAAATTTTTCTATGGAAATAAAATCGATTTTAAGGCATACATTTCAGGTCATTTAGAATATTAAACCTGCTTAGAAAGTCCAATATAAATAAAATTTGGTGATGTGTTACGTATACGTAATATGGTTACCTGTATGATAACGTATACGCCATGGTGTTACGCAGCAAATATTCAGAATCTTTTTGAGAGCACTTTAACTCTACTTCTTATTTACATTTATTCTTATAGTCTGTGAGGATTGTTATCCATAGACCTAAATAAATAAATTACGATTTAAATTTGACTCATGGGCGTTCTTATCTCCTTATAATTTTTCTGTTATTCAAACAAAAACTCTGTGTACCGAGAATGAAGACCGATAAAATCTCCTTATTCCCAATTGACGAAAAGTTTGTTATCAATAATGATGAAGCAAGAATAAAAAACAAGCTTGGACCTCACGCCGACTATTTTTCTATAGAAATGAAATTTTGACACAATTTTCTATAGAAATAACATTTTTAAAATATTTTCTATAGAAAAAAAATTTTGACAAAATTTTCTATGGAAATAAAATTTTACAAAATTAACTATAGAAATAAATTTTTGGCAAAATTTTCTATAGAAATAAAATTATGACAACTTTTTCTATAGAAATAAAATTTTGAGAAAATTTTCTATAGAAATAAAATTATGACAACTTTTTCTATAGAAATAAAATTTTAAATTTTATAGAAATACAATTTTGACAAAATTTTCTATAGAAATCAAATTTTGAAAAAATTTTCTATAGAAATAAAATTTTAGCAAAATTTTCTATAGAAATAAAATTTTGACAAAATTTTCTATAGAAATAAAATTTTGACAAAATTTTCTATAGAAAAAAATTTCTATAGAAATAAAATTTTGAGAAAATTTTCTATAGAAATAAAATTATGACAAAATTTTCTATAGGAAAAAAAATTGAGAAAATTTTCTATAGAAATAAATTTTTGACAAAATTTTCTATAGAAATAAAATTTTGACAACATTTTCTATAGAAATAAAATTTTGAGATAATTTTCTATAGAAATAAAATTTTGAGAAAATTTTTGATAGAAATAAAACTTTGACAAAATTTTCTATAGAAATAAAATTATGACAAAATTTTCTATAGAAATAAAGTTTTGACAAAATTTTCTATAGAAATAAAATTTTGACAAAACATTCTACAGAAATAAAATTTTGACAAAATTTTCTATAAAAATCAAATTTTGACAAAATTTTCTTTAGAAATAAAATTTTGACAAAAACAAATTTATATATATTTATTTATAGAAAAAATTTTTTTCACAAAATTTTCTATAGAAATAACATTTTTACAAGATTTTTTATAGAAATCAAAGTTTGACAAAATTTTCTATAGAAATCAAATTTTGAAAAAAAAATCTATAGAAATGAAATTTTGACAAAATTTTCTATAGAAAAAAAATTTTGACAAAATTTTCTATAGAAATAAAACTTTTAACAAGATTTTTTATAGAAATCCAAGTTTACCAAATTTTTCTATAGAAATAAAATTATGATAACTTTTTCTACAGAAATAAAATTTTAACAAAATTTTCTATAGAAATAAAATTTTGAAAAAATTTTCTATTGAAATAAAATTTTAACAAAATTTTTTATAGAAATAAAATTTTGACAAAATTTTCTATAGAAATAAAATGTTGACAAAATGTTCTTTAGAAATAAAATTTTGACAAAACATTCTACAGAAATAAAATTTGGACAAATTTTTCTATAAAAGTAAAATGTTGACAAAATTTTCTATAAAAGAAAATTTTGACAACATTTCCTATAGAAATAAAATTTGGACAAAATTTACTATAGAAATAAAATTTTGACAAAATTTTTTATAGAAATAATATTTTGACAATTTTCTATAGAAATAAAATTTTGACAAAATTTTCTATAAAGGAAAATTTTGACAACATTTCCTATAGAAATAAAATGTTGACAACATTTTCTATAGAAATAGATTTTTGCCAAAATTTTTTTTTTTGTTTGGTAAAATTTTTTCCAAATTTTGGTAGATTATTTTATGGCAACCGTAATCTCTATCCGTCCGATTTTTGCTCCTGGGGAGTTTTGGAGAGTAAGGTGTCGAAAAAACAACATTCATGCAGTGTGTGGTGGCTTTGTAGGCCGTTTGAAGTTCATAATTCCTGCCGAAGGTCCGAAATGTTTTTGGAACAATTTCTTCATACCAACAACAATATTGCTCAGAAGTGAGCAATATTGTTGTTGGTATGAAGGAAAACAGCACTACCTTTCGCGCATCTATACTGCATGAATTGACTGCAGTAACGTAAACGAATGATCATAAACTAGTTTGATTACTCGTTTACGTTATTGCCGCCGATACATGCAGTGTGGATGCGCTGCCTACTTTATTGTATACCAAAAAGCGCAACTAAATTTTACTGCTGAAATATTATTTTTATGCTTTCGAAAAAAGGCGCTTAACTTGGTTACATTACATATCAACCACTCTGTTACATATCTACCATTCTGTATAATTTAGAAAGTGACATAGTAGGTGGAACAAAAAGTTTCAGCAAGATGAAATAAGTTTAGGGCCACAAAAGCATCATCCCCTGGAAATTTGGGCTTATTTGACAACTAATGTGGTACAACTATGATTTATTAAAAAATCGTATTAACCATTATTATTATGCATTACAATAATGACCATGTTACATGATACATGGTTGCAATAAAAAAATTTTTAATTATAATTTACAATCAATCACCATGTTTGCTAGGTTTTGACACAACTTACTCTCGAGGTAGACAGTCAGTTCAATTTATACTGCAAGTCACACACGAAATAGATAAACACATTCACACACTTACATAGCCACCCACCCTCTGCCTCTCATCTCCTATAAGACAGAATTATCTATTGATGGACACATAAGACAGATGGACAGACAAGCAACAACTATATCTATGAATACCGGATTGGTGTGAAGATCACAATATACGTAATATGCTCTATAAACACACATAGTAGTATGAATATAAAAATAAATATGTGAAAACATTTTTAGGCAAATTTCTTTGGTATCAAAAAGTGGCCATAATAATGTTCACATTGAACTTTGGCAAAAATTCAAAACAAAAATGAACCAAACCAAATAATATAACTGACAGCAACAACAACAACAACTATAAAACAACGATAACGACCGTCTATTGCGATTTTGTCGTCAGTATTTATTGTTGGCGTTGAATGGATGTAGTGTTGTCATTGTCGCCACACATTGTCTTCTCAATAATAAGACTAGGCGCTCGTTCTTGTTCTTTATATTCATATTCTTTCACTTCTACATTGACCGAAACTAAGAGACAAAAGAACAAAAATTTGACAAATAATTTCGTTTGGAGGTGAGACAACGGGATTGTTTAGTTGTTTGCATTTAATCCAAACAAAAGCAAATGTACACGCACATTGTTATGTACACGAGTGTAGCAAAGTGTTTATCTCGTCAGAAAAAAACAGCATTACCTAAGGAAAATACCTCTTTCAGTGAAAGACATTTTTATGCAATAAAATAATCTCCTAAACAAGTCAAGTACAATGTATAAGGTCAGGGATGTATACAACAATGGCAGTATATAAATCAATCGATTGACGGCAAGTTGTCTTGTTAGAGATTGATGTAATGAAAAACCTACATATAAAATCACACTAAGATCGATCGGATCCAAGCTCATATATCCCATGCCATGAAAGTAAATTATGTTATTCATGCTGATAGTCTATACTAATCTATACAACCAAAAATCAAAGACTAAAACACGTAAGATTGGGGTTCGAATGGGAGCCACCTAAGTATAAACGGCCGTAAGTTCGGCCAGGCCGAACCTTATGTACCCTCCACCATGGATTGCGTAGAAACTTCTACGAAAGACTGTCATCCACAATCGAATTACTTGAGTTGTGGTATCTTAAATCGTTTTCTAAATTGTGAGTTAGTCCATACGTAGTATATATTACACAAAAAAGGTATGTGTAGGTAAGTCTACAAATAATTAGGAATCGATATGGACTTTTGCACGGTACGTAGGGAGCCATAATTGAAATATGGGGGTCGCTTATATGGGGGCTATATACAATTATTGATATGGACTAATTTTTGTGTAATTGGGGATCGATTTATCTGAGGGCTATATATAACTATAGACCTAGTTAGGCATGGTTGTTAACGGCCATATACTAGCACACTGTACCAAATTTCAACTGACTCGGATGAAATTTGCTCCTCCAAGAGGCTCCAAAACCAAATCTCGGGATCGGTTTATATGGGGGCTATATATGATTATGGACTGATATGGACCATTTTTGGCATGGTTGTTAAATATCATATACTACCACCACGTACAAAATTTCAACCAGTTCGGATGAATTTTGCTTCTCCAAAAGGCACCGGAGGTCAAATCTGGGGATCGGTTTATATGGGTGCTATATATAATTATGGACTGATATGAACCAATTCCTGCATGGTTGTTAGATACCATATACTAACATCACGTACCAAATTTCAACCGAATCGGATGAATTTTGGTCTTCGAAGGGGCTCCGGAGGCCAAATCGGGGGATCGGTTTATATGGGGGCTATATATAATTATTGACCGATGTGGACCAATTTTTGCATAGTTGTTAGAGACCATATACTAACACCATGTACCAAATTTCAGCCGGATCGGATGAAATTTGCTTCTCTTAGAGGCTCCGCAAGCCAAATCGGGGGATCGGTTTATATGGGGGCTATATATAATTATTGACCGATGTGAACCAATTTTTGCATAGTTGTTAGAGACCATATACTAACACCAAGTACCAAATTTCAGCCGGATCGGATGAAATTTGCTTCTCTTAGAGGCTCCGAAAGCCAAATCGGGGGATCGGTTTATATGGGGGCTATATATAATTATGGACCAATACGGACCAATTTTTGCATGGTTTTTAAAGACCATATACTAACACCATGTACCAAATTTCAGCCGGATCGGATGAAATTTGCTTCTCTTAGAGGGTCTGCAAGCCAAATTTGGGGGTCCGTTTATATGGGGGCTATACGTAAATGTGGACCGATATGGCCCATTTGCAATACCATCCGACCTACATCAATAACAACGATAGCTTGTTTCGTTCGGAAGTTAGCGTGATTTCAACAGACGGACGGACGGACGGACATGCTCAGATCGACTCAGAATTTCACCACGACCCAGAATATATATACTTTATGGGGTCTTAGAGCAATATTTCGATGTGTTACAAACGGAATGACAAAGTTAATATACCCCCATCCTATGGTGAAGGGTATAAAAATTGGGTGTTGTTCCTATGTCATTGCATTTAATAATGTACATCCAAAAATGTTCTTGTAGAGATGGAATTTTAACCTAAAAAAGTTACTTTGAGGTGATATTTAAAAATCCTTTGTTTTATGCAGTTTTCACAATAAATTTTAATTTGCTAAAAACACAATAAAGGCAAATAAAATAATGGAATTTTCTAAAAAAAAAATAAAAAAAATTTTTGAAGAGTACACCGATCATTTCCCGCTAGACGTAGAGTTTTTGATAAAATATTTTCTAGTATAATTCAAAATGACTTTACGTAGAGATACAAGCCCAAAAAGTTAAGAAAACTTTTATTTTGTTTTTTTTTTAATTTTTCCTCATATTTTTAAAATGAAATTCGAAATAGTGATTTGCCATCACATATGAAGAACTAATGTGAAATCGTACTGTGTATGCTTATAAAGATAACTTCAGACCTATGACAAGAAGCTCATGTTAAATGCATTGCCTCTAAGCCAAATATTCTACAAATCCGAATCTTTTCATTGCTTTTCTGGGTTATCATGTCCATCTTGCAATCATAATTGTGGAGGCATTTCCCTGAGTTTCAAAACATCTCTAAGTGGGGGCACGAAGTTCAGACTCAGCTATAAAAAATAAGGTCTCTTGTCATTGAGCTGAACACAGTATGTGCTCCCACAGTATGTTGACTCAAGATATTATAAATATTAAAGTATCGGCATATGTGGGGACTGTATTAGGAAATGGACCGATATAGCCGATTAGGTTGCTAACATCTCAAAACTGCTCGTCTGACAACCAGCGTTGCCAGAATTGTTTCACCAAAAACCGCTAGATTTGTCCAAAAAACTAGCCAAAAAAAGCTAAAAAATTAAAAAAAATAGCTAGAAAAAAAGCTAAATTTTTTTGTATCAAAAGTCACATTTTTGATTGAAATTTAACAAACTTAAAGGCTTTATTTCACTTAAAATGCATATTATTTTAATTGTATTAATTTTAATACCATTTCTGTGAGACTGTAAGAAAATCTAAGTCTGTTTGCGTACTCGATACATTTTGATTACTATCACAAATTTTTAGTCCTTCGTTTATATTTCCTAGTAAAAACATTTTTCCCAGTAAACTTGCAATTATCAGCTTGTTAATCATCAACAAGTCCAATGTGCGATATATTGCACAATGTCACATAGAACTGCATTAGAAAATATCAATATATTTCGTTTTAACCGAATTAATTATAAATTCGTGAACGTGTAAAATTCTCCTAATTTTACCCAAGAGAATAAAACCCATTTTAACTGTCTTGCAAGTTTATACTGAATAACTTTTATTCGAAAATTTCCAATACAAACCTATTGTTGTCAAATTTTCGTAAATGTAAATCCATTCCATTAATAAATAGCAGATTTGTTTTGATCCTATCACTACGAATTTTTTATTGCCTTTTTTTGATGTTAAAAAAATATGCTCGGTTCCAAAGATTTTGTACACTAATGATTCCGAGTCAAATTTGACTTTATTCGTTTTTTCACCTTTTTCTTCATGAGGTATCACAGTGCTTTAAAAACATGCTAACGACAACTTAAATTTCCAAATTCAGACTCGACTTTAAGTAGAATAAAATGTTGAAAACCCTCTTCTATTTTTGAACGCTATTTTGGTTTGTGTTCAAAATGAAAGAACTCCACAAATTTAAAGACATTCATTAATTTTAAGACATTTTTAGATTTGACCCTAGCCTTCTTTCATGAAAAATACCCATCTTTAAGTTGAATCACTTAACTACTCGTATAAGGACAAAACGACTTTATCGGCTTTTAGACAAGGAAAACAGTTTATATAAGAGAAATTCACAAATGCTAAAAAAAAAACTTTACAACCGGGTGCATTTGCTGCAAAAATGCCCGCATAATGACTGGAATAATTATTAATGTTTCAATTGAGCTTTGAAATATGTGGAAACCCGTATTCTGGCTTAGATAAAATCGAAGTTTTATCCATATTTCAATAGGAACATGTCGAAAATAAAAAAGCCAAAAATAGCTAAAAGGGTCATGAAAAAAAGCCAGAAAAAAAGCTAAAAGCTAAATGCATTTTTTCCCCGCTAAACGTCTTCAAAAAAAGCCAAATCTAGCGGGAAAAAAGCTAAATTGGCAACGCTGCTGACAACTGACAGATTTTTCCAGTGCATTTTAGTGTTTACAAAAGCATTATGATCCATTGCATTCAGAACTAAAGTTGTCGGGATGAAGTTTAAGCGTGATAGTGTGATGCCTTTAACAGGTTGGCTGATAAGTCCCCGGTATGACACATATATGGCGTCTCTAGTATTAAATGCATATTATTTTTATATAGTACCAACCTTCAAATGATTCGTGTCAAAATTTGACGTCTGTAAGTCAATTAGTTTGTAAGATAGAGCGTCTTTTGTGAAGCAACTTTTGTTATTGTGAAAAAAAATGGAAAAAAGGAATTTCGTGTTTTGATAAAATACTGTTTTCTGAAGGGAAAAAATACGGAGGAAGCAAAAACTTGGCTTGATAATGAGTTTCCGGACTCTGTCCCAGGGAAATCAACAATAATTGATTGGTATGCAAAATCCAAGCGTGATGAAATGAGCACGGAGGACGGTGAACGCAGTGGACGCCCGAAAGAGGTGGTTACCGACGAAAACATCAAAAAATCCACAAAATGATTTTGAATGACCGTAAAATGAGGTTGATCGAGATAGCAAACGCCTTAAAGATATCAAAGGAACGTGTTGGTCATATCATTCATCAATATTTGGATATGCGGAAGCTCTGTGCAAAATGGGTGCCGCGCGAGCTCACATTTGACCAAAAATAACAACGTGTTGATGATTCTGAGCGGTGTTTGCAGCTGTTAACTCGTAATACACCCGAGCTTTTCCGTCGATATGTGACAATGGATGAAACATGGCTCCATCACTAAACTCCTGAGTCCAATCGACAGTCGGCTGAGTGGACAGCGACCGGTGAACCGTCTCCGAAGCGTGGAAAGACTCAAAAGTCCGCTGGCAAAGTAATGGCCTCTGGTTTTTGGGATGCGCATGGAATAATTTTTATCGATTATCTTGAGAAGGAAAAAACCATCAACAGTGACAAATATATGGCGTTATTGGAGCGTTTGAAGGTCGAAATCGCAACAAAACGGCCCCATATGAAGAAGAAAAAAGTGTTGTTCCACCAAGACAACGCACCGTGCCACAAGTCATTGAGAACGATGGCAAAAATTCATGAATTGGGCTTCGAATTGCTTCCCTACTCACCGTATTCTCCAGATCTGGCCCCCAGCGACTTTTTCTTGTTCTAAGACCTCAAAAGGATGCTGGCAGGGAGAAAATTTGGCTGCAATAAAGAGGTGATGCCCAAACTGAGGCCTATTTTGAGGCAAAACCGAAGGAGTACTAGCAAAATGGTATCAAAAAATTGGTCGTTATAATCGTTGTATCGATCTTGAAGGGAACTAACATATGTTGAATAATAAAAACGAATTTTGACAAAAAAAATGTGTTTTTCTTTCTTAGACCGGGGACTTATCAGCCAACCTGTTAGGTTAGGTGGCAGTCCGATGTATCAGGCTCACTTAGACTACTCAGTCCATTGTGATACCACAGTGGTGAACTTCTCTCTTTTCACTGAGTGCTGCCCGATTCTATGTTAAGCTCAATGACAAGGGACCAGCATTACTGAGGTGGGATAATACACCGCTGAAAAACTTTTTGGTGTTCTAACCCACGACCTTGTGTATGCAAGGCGGGCATGCTAACCATTGGACCACGGTGGCTCCCAAACCATTTATGCCTTTATATTTGGCTGAAAAACCAAAGATGGCTATCACTAGAGTCCTCCTGCATTTAACCCTCTAATGCCCCAATTTTTTTGCCAGCTGATTAAATTTTCAATGTTAACGACACGAAAGCAAGAAAACTAAACAAGAAAAATTTACACGGTCAAATTCAGTACATGCTGCAAAGCCTCTTGAACAGTTTTAACTAAGTTTTCTTTTTATTTTACCCATTTTTGTTTTCTTAAGGTGTGTTTTACTAAAAGCTTCTTTATTAAATGAAGACCGCCTAAAGGCGGGCTTGGACATTAGAGGGTTAAGTGTGAATGAATCCTTTGGTTCTCGTACCATTGATCGTTACAGTGTTGTTGACAATGTTGCATAGCGTCGCGGAAGAAAAAAATGGTAACTACACCAGAAAAGTCGCGAAAATTTAATTCCAGATTTGACCGTAATCCACGCTGCTGATGAACAAAAAACATAGACCGGAAATAACCAAGAATTTGCTTCGCTTACACGAAAGGCGCCAGTTACAAAATTTAGTTTTATACGATACGAAGCCATTCCAAATTGAGCAATTTGTGAACAAACAAAATGATCGAGTTTACTTGCAAATGAGGCCAGCTGAAAATTTACACCAAATAAATGCCGAAAATTATTGGAAAAATGTCCTATAGACAGTATTGAAGCCCATTTTGGCCGCGGACCATTTGGCCAGTTGTCAGCACAATCGCTTTAAAAATGCGTTATAAATAAAGGCTTAAAAATGAGGTTCCTCCCTTCATTTATACGCGCCTGGGACATTTTGGAGTGTAAGGTTGGCACAAAAAATACCAAAGTGTTGATCATCTCAAGGCGGTGCTTCGCCGGGAATGGGCCAACGTACCCACAGAACCACTCTGGTGCAGCGTGTTATGGTTTTGTCAGACGTTTTAAGGCCATAATTTGTGCCAAAGGTAGCTAATTCGAAAAAATCTAAATTTATTATAATTGTTTTGTTTTTGTATTTTAGATTTTTATCTCTATATTTTATCCGAAATTCTTCTTTTTCCAAGAAATTCATAAACACTCTTCTTAATTTTTTTAACTTAACTTATGAACCGGACATACAGTCCGGTTCATATCAAAGAACGTTTAATATGCATCTACATCAACAAAAACCTTTTTGAATATTTCGAAATACGATAGTTTAATTGAAACCTTCCAAATGGATATAATTGGCTTTTATAAGTAACTTTTAAATGCAAGGCAAAAGCGTAAACTTATATAAACCAGAATTCGCCCTAAGCAGCTTAGGGTGTAATTAAGCCATTAGAGGGAAGACCAAGAGATTAAATATATAATGGGGAGACTCATGTCAAGTTTATTTAAATGGGAAATTTCGAAAGAAATCTGTTCAATGCATTGAGATACAAGCATATATACGTACATAGTTTCATAAAAAAAAAAAAACTAAAGGAAAACTAAACTAAAATCAATTAAAAACATAGAGATAAAGACAAAGAAACACACGCACATTTAGACGATTTAGTAGTAGCACACTTAATACACACACACATAGACGCACATAAACATAGGGCTAGTAGGGAAAACAACACAAAGTTTAATTTTGATTTTATTACTTTAATAGTAGGCAGCAGTAGTAGCAGCAGCACTAGTTAACTTGAATGATGTTGTGTGTTGTTACGGTGGTTTTGTTTATTTCCTGGTATTGCTTTTATTCTTATTTTTGTTGTTTTTGTTTTGATTTTGGATTTTATATCCTTTCTACTAAGGGAAATTTCTCTCCTCTTCGCAATGCTAGCAGTTATGTTTACTGCATGTTTTACCTAATGTTTATTCGTAAGCTCCTTTCTTTTTGCTACTCTCACTCTCTTCGTTTATCTGAAGAGTACATACTCTATTTTTGTTATTGTTGCTTATACACACAATCACACAGGCACACGCACTGACATTTGCAATATTAACGGTAGTCTGGTAACGGCTAAATGGAGGCTATATCACAGCTGCAAAACTGGGGTTTTTTGATGTTTCATAATTATCGATTGCTCGTGTTTTAATGCTTCTTGAAACGAAAAGAAGTTGGTGTTTTTCGTATTGCTGGACACAAGATAAATATGTATAAAATATTAAGAAAATTTTAAATAAAAAAAAGATAAAATTCTACCACCGAAATTCATTTTTACCAATAAAAATAAGATAGGAAATTCGTGTTTTTTCACTTCATCTATTATCAAAAGATTTATATTCCCCAAAATTTGTAAAGATTTTTTTTCTTTTTTATTAAAAACTCACTCGACTTTAATTCGTAAACATATTTTTCATATTCATAAACTATATTCTTTTTTTCTCGAATAACACAGCTATTTTGCTTTCATTTATATATCTATGAAAATATGTATCAACGAGAATAATTTTCTGTGTGACAAAATAAAGGTTGATTTCGTTTTTTTATGTATCGGTATTTTTGGTTATTTTGCATTCGAATTTTCACTTTTCTTCGATTCGCATTTCTATTTAGAAAACAAATTTATTGATTTGATTGGTTGAATTTTCACTTTGCAAATATGAATTGATGCTTAAATTTATGTTTTATGTATGTATATGCCTATTATTTAATGATTTTTTCTGCTTTTTCAAGTTCACGACGCGTTAGTCACATCGAACAAATTTTTTCAGATTTTTTCACTTTCGGTGCTTAAACGACACTAAAGGGAAATTTTTCTGCAGACATTACCGTAAGCTACAAAAGGAGAATGGGAGCATGGCCAACAAAAACAAACATTATCATATGGCAGGTGGTTGTTCTGTGAAGCTTTTGCTAGTGTTTGAAAGCGTATTGGATAACGAAGAATGGCAAAGAGGAAACAACAAATGAGAGACCGTTACATGGTACATGGTTATTTGAAATAAAATGTAAATCAAATTCCTTTTGATGATAACGCAATGAAGCCCGATGTTACTGTGGATTGCACTCTACAATTAAATGTTATAACAATGACGAATGAATGATACAATCAGTTAGTATTTGTGCTTAAATGCAATATATAAAACCAAAGAAATTTGTTTATATACGCAAAATGTTTTTTTTTTTTTGGAGGGGGAACATGGAACAATTTTTGTCGAAAATATGTTGTTTTCTCGGCAAACATATACATAATTTCGAAGATAATAAAGTTGCGACGAACATTTTACATATTCCCTGTCCAAAAATAATATTTTACTCGTGAAACATGTGTGAGATTATCGTCTCCGGTGTAAGCAGAGCTTAAAAATCTGAAAAAAAAGTCTGCTGAAAAAAGGGAAGCAGTCACAGTTTGCTGAAATAGCAAACAATATCTGTTATTTTCATCTTAATTACATTAAAATATGTTTTAGTATAACTGAAATGAATACAAAGGCAAACTAAAAGCCTTTGTTTCTCAAAAGTGTGCAATTTTCGTGAGAGCTATATTATCACATTAAAATTAACCTCGTTAACAGGTTGGCTGATAAGTCCCCGGTCTGACACATAGATGGCGTCGCTAGTATTAAATGCATATTATTTTTATATAGTACCAACCTTCAAATGATTCGTGTTAAAATTTGACTTCTGTAAGTCGATTAGTTTGTGAGATAGAGAGTCTTTTGTGAAGCAACTTTTGTTATTGTGAAAAAAATGGAATAAAAGGAATTTCGTGTTTTGATAAAATACTGTTTTCTGAAGGGGAAAATACTGTGGAAGCAAAAACTTAGCTTGCTAATGAGTTTCCGGACTCTGCCCCAGGGAAATCAACAATAATTGATTGGTATGCAAAATTCAAGCGAGGTGAAATGAGCACGGAAGACGGTGAACGCAGTGGACGCCCGAAAGAGGTGTTTACCGACGAAAACATCAAAAAAATCCATAAAAGCCCGCTGGCAAAGTAATGGCCTCTGTTTTTTGGGATGCACATGGAATAATTTTTATCGGTTATCTTGAGAAGGGAAAAACCATCAACAGTGATTATTATATGGCGTTATTGGAGCGTTTGAATGTTGAAATCGCGGCAAAACGGTCCCATATGAAGAAGAAAAAAGTGTTGTTCCAGCAAGACAATGCACCGTGCCACAAGTCATTGAGAACGTTGGCAAAAATTCATGAATTGGGCTTCGATTTGCTTCCCCACCCACCGTATTCTCCAGATCTGGCCCCCAACGACTATTTCTTGTTCTCAGACCTCAAAAGGATGCTCGCAGGGAAAAAAATTGACTGCAATGAAGAGGTGATCGCCGCAATATCTGCTATTTTTCAAGTCAATTACATTAAAATATATTTTAGTATGACTGAAATGAATAAAATCTAGAAGATTTCGTTTCTCAAAAGTGAGTTTTGAGAGGTTTCACAGTACACTTTCCCCATTTAAAGAATACCAACAACCAAAGTGTTCGTTGGTAGCATTAAGAAGTTTTTATGGGTATTAGAAGGCAGAAATATATTTTTTTGGTTCTTAAAAATAGTTTGGATAAAATTTTACAATTTTAAAATTTTGGGAATTGTTGTTTCCTAGACTGAAGTAGAAAACTATACCAGCAGATTTTTTTCTATGACTGACTATAATCATAATGTATGTGCGGATACAAATACCATTTTTATGTGTATCCATAAATTCTTAATATGTTTTAGATTGGGAATTTAAGGTGGTTACTCTGCTGCAGTTTGAGCTTAGTTCACTCTTTTACTAGAGAAAGCACCCCTTTTTTCAGAAGACTTTCTGCTGTTTTAGCAGTCATTAGATAATATCAAATTAGAATTTTGCTAAATAGTGCTTTTGATTTAGAAATGTCGAAATGCGTATCATAGATTGCCGTGATTTTAAACATTTATATGTTTTTTTCTCATAAGGCTGATATCAAGTTCGCATTATCGCGCTAAAACAGCCTTTTTTCACGGTTACTTTTGTTTAAAAATTGATTGATGCTTTGAATAATTCCCCTTCAAGTTATAATCATTAGCGTAGCTAGACAATTTTCCTAGGGGGGGCTATAGCCCCCCTAGCTAAAAATTTATAGACTGAACTTATAGGTTCAATTAATGTTTTATTTCATAAAATTTAATAAAAAATTAGACATCAAAATAACTCGACAATTAATTTATAATAAAGCAACTAAAAGTAGTTCCACACTTTTCCCAGCAAAAAAATTGTGAGTTGTTCTAAAGGCACAACTTTAAAAGTACTTCCAAAAATGTCCTCAATTATTTTAACTACACAGGAAGTTTTTTTACTTCATTTTTTTCATATTTTAATGTGTAATTTTTTGTTTTCTTTTTTTTCAAATAGTTTAAAAAAAGAGTAAGAATAAATAAATTGGTACAAATTATTCAAATTTTGCCACAAAACTGCTAAATCCACTATAGAAAAATCGATAATTTTGGAAATTATTCGAGGAAAAACGTTTCAAACAAGCGTCAGAATGCATTAAAAATCATAAAAACAATATAAAAATTATTTATTTGGGAAAATATCACAAAATATTTTAATTCACATTCAAAACACTGAATTCGGATCTCACCTTAAGAAGTAATGCACATTCATTGCAACGGCTGTTGAAACGGTGGACATTTGTCCTATGACAAGCTCATATTACATTCATTGCTTCTCCGCCAATTTTGCACCACTTCTAGACCCAAAAAGGTCATTTTTACTACTTTTTTGGCAACGCATTTTCGAAGCATTATTAAGATATTAATTTATGAAAGAATAGTTTTAATATCAATTACTATTTTTTTAATTAAATTGACTAAACTAAATCAATCATAAGTTCAACCACAGCTTTATTTCATAAATATCTGACTTCAAACATTGCCATCGGCAACTGCTACCACAACCCAAGTAATTCGATTGTTCATGAAAGTCTTTAGCGGAACTTTGTGCGATTGTATATACTTGTTTAATTTTTATAAAAAATAAAAAAACTATTGACATTTATTGAAAAATGGAAAATCATAAATAGAGTTTCAAATTCTGGGGGGGGCTAAAAATTTTCTGGGGGGGTCTAAGCCCCCTCCCCAGAGGCCTTCCTACGCTTATGGTTATAATACAAATTTTCAAAAAAGCTATAGTGTTATTCAGCTTTTGCCAATTTATTTTCGATTTTAACTTTACTCGAACTTAATACCAATCAATATTGAGAAAAAAAAAGAAGAATGGTGCTCAATTGTGAAAGGCGTGCCAAGCCGAATTTTTAAATCCAGTCGTATGTGTGAGTTCCATATCTTTTGGAATAATGAGGCTGAAAATGGTAGGGAAATCAGGTAGGTAATGGAATTTGGAATACAAGTTAATGTACATAATTCAATACGAAAATTCCCCGGCTATATACATAGATAACGCCTGTTTGGTATATCAAACAACTTCGAAAAGGCCGGTTTAATTAGTTCGCGTTTCATAACAGGAGAACAAAGCCAAAAAGGCAAAGTAGAAATAAAGAAGACTAGTCTCCTTACTTTTAAATAACAGTAACAGAAAAAGTGGTCGATGTAAACCTGTACCCTGAAATATAAACAATTAAAAAAGTTTCGCACTTTGTTTCCTTTAGCACTAATAATTACTAAGTTCTTAACCATAATGAAATTATTTGTATATCAAAGGCCGGTACCAAGTTCTAGTTTCATGGTACTGGTTTACATTAACCACTTTTTCTGTTACTTTTCTTTACAAATTTTCAAATTCGATATTTAAATAGGAAATTCCTCGCAGTTCCATTTATTCAATCACAAACGCCTCATCAACTGCTAGTTATTGTGAATGATTTCAAACAGCTGATAGTATAACGTGAACACACCACACATTAGCGCAATGAACATACACCACACAATGTTTGTTTATCAGTTCTAGTTTCTATTTTTTGATAAGTATTCTTCCATAAATAAAATGAGCTACCACAACGAGGAAGACGAAGAGACAGAAAATGATGGGGGCATGCTGTTAAATCTTAGCCAAAAATCCAGTATATTTGTTGGTAAGTACAAGCAGGCTGCGTTGTGGAAATTGCGAATAACTTTATCCCGTATATGTTTTACGTAGCCGATCAAACTCCTACACCTACAAGGCTTATAAAAAATTGTGAGGAGGTAGGCCTCTTCGATGACCTACGCAATGTTAATCCTTTTGAAGAGACATTTCGACGGGCATGTGAACAAAATATTCATAACCCAACCAGTAGGGGCAATCCTATTAACCAGGCGGATGAAGAATCCTCGTTACATACACCCCAAGTATTTCCGCAATTCGATACTGCTGTAGAGGGAGGTATAAGTGCTGGAGAAGACTTAACTAAGCAAACATTAAATACTCCCATCGTATTGGATGTAACTGTGGTGGATAATGGTTTGGAAAGTCCAACTTCTGCAGTTAAAAGCAAGCCTTTGGATCCAGTTAATAATTGCCCTAAATACAGGCCTATTATTGAGAAACCCCCCACAGCCATAAGTTCCCCAAATGCAGAGGGTCTTGCATTTTTACCGTCTGCCGTTCAATTTATACAGCCACAATTAATAACGGTAACATTTCCGGGAAACAACAACACGGAGTCGTTTACCTCACCTTCTTCTGTCACAGTCAAACACCATACAAAAACACATCCTTTAATATTGCCAAAACTAACCACCAACACCAAAGATTGTATAAATAATGTTACATCTTCGTCGTCTGCAACATCAACGAGTACATCTACTCCACATCCAGAACCCAGTAGTGCCAGTTTGACACCAACATCGCAATTACCAATAAAAGAACGTCTAAAAGCTATACTCAATCAATCGAGTAAATCAAGGCCTCCCGATTGGCCAGATAAAAATGGTAATTGTAAAACGTCGAATTCTCAGAAATCCTCCTCAGCTCCTTTAAGCCACAAATCTTCGGCCAACGACACAATGGAACGAAGACGGGCAGCTTCGTGTCGTTATCGACAAAAAATGCGCAATGAACATAAAGAATTGAGAAAACGAAACACTGAATTACAAAATGAAAATGAACGATTAAAAGCAAAAGTAAAACATCTCGAGGATCAGTTGAAAAAACTACAATCGGCAGCTCTCCAGCCAGTACTGAGTAAGTTGAAATAAAAATTGCTTCCTTCTGGGAAAATGCTAAGACTATTCAGTGATATGCATGGGACGGCAAATGTCGCGGGCATTGACATTCCGACATTCTTTCGAAATGAACCATCATTCCGGTCCGCTATTTATACTTTTAATTCAAGCCATTTTCATGTGTTTATGTTTATTAGCTTACTTTTAATTTAAATGGTTGTAACTATTCTCGCTATAGCGCTATATATTTTATTAATAATATATACTAGTTAACCCTTTAGTCTTTGTTATCAAATTTTATTCATATAACATTCTAATCTTCATTACAGCATCTTCATCTATAGCAGCGGATGTTGGTGTACCAGCTCAATTGCAAATTCCTGCCTCAACCATACATTTGGTAATGAATATTCCTAAAATCGTAGTGCCTTATGGAAGTGATGTTAATAATACTCAGACAATTTTAAAAAATCCCCTCACTTATCGAATTAATAAAAATTAGAAACTCTAAACTCGTAGAGGAATGAGTTTTCATGTAGTTATCACAGCAATTTATAGTGCCTTAAATATGTATATTTGTATAATATTTACTTAAAAAAAAACAAATTGTACATATATGTATGTATTAGAATACGTAATAAAGTTTTATTTATTGGAAATATAATAAGTATATTTACTATGTACAATGACAGCATTCCCATAGGTATTTCTTTTAATGGGATTTGTGCGTGAGTTTGTGAAATAATTTTCAATGGACGCGTAAACGTTTCCAATGTGTTTTGTCATATTTATTACTCTAAAATGCTACAAATGTTTACCACCATTCCCATTTTCATAAAAACTGGATATAAACAGGTAGAAGGAAATGGAACATTTTTTGTTTGCTTGGATGGTCGAATATCACATAGCCCCTGTGATATCCGAAAAATATTTAATAAATTCTGCTTACTGTCATAAGACTTTTAAAAAAATGCATATTTCCTATTTAGTATTTCAAAATGTTATTTATTTTTAATTTGCATTGCAGGTTGCGAAAAATGTTCAATAGAAATTAGTTTTTCGATATGGAAAACATAAAAAATTTCTATCCAATACTTTGAAAGAAAAGTTCAGAAAATTAGATATATGGGAGCATAATTTTTCGTCCAAAAATCTGTTCTTTTTTACACTCATAAAAAATCTGCTAAAAACAGCAGTCAGTTTTTGCACTTCTATTTTTGTACTTTGTTTTTGGATTTTAAAATGTTACCCAAAAAAAAAAAAAAACAATTCAATCATCAAAATGTTCAGAATAAACACATATGGCTTTTTAACTAATAAAGGAAAGTCATATTAAAATTACACTTTTTTATCTACAAGCTGTTAGGTTAGATTAGGTATAGTGGCAGTGAACTGCTAAAAAAAAAACTACAAAACAAAAAATCTTATTTTGTAAAAATTTTAATTTTATTTCTATAGCAAATTTTGTCAAAATTTCATTTCTATAGAAAATTTTGTCAAAATTTCATTTCTATAAAAAATTTTGTCAAAATTTTATTTCTATAGAAAATTTTGTCAAAATTTTATTTCTATACAAGTAGAGGTGTGCGCGTGAGTGAAATTTCACTCACACTCACGCACAATCACGAAGCCAAATATTTATTCACGCACGCTCATGCACGATAAGTGTCGTAGCCACCCACAGTCACGCACATTCATGAAATGAAAAGCAGTATTCACGCACGCTCACGCACGAAGTACTTTTACAGAGTCACGCACGATTCACGACAATTCACGTGACTCACGACAAATTCACGAGACTCACGACATTTTCCCATCGGGAATGAGCAAGGGTAACAAAATTCATAAATAAAATATAGTTCGACAGCTAAATCAATTTCAGTTAAAATCTTGATTTTTTTCGTGAGCGTGATTTTGCAGAAATTTTGTTCACGCACATTCACGAACCGATTTTATTACTCACGCACGCTCACGCATGACATATTTGGTTTAGTCCCATTCACGAGAGTTGCTTCAGATTTTATTCACGAATCACGCGTGTCACGATAATTTCGTGTCACGCGCACACCTCTATATAGAAGGTTAGTTTGCAGCCCGATGTATCAGGCTCACTTAGACTATGCAGTCCATTGTGATACAACAGTGGTGAACTTCTCTCTTATCACTGATTGCTGTCCGATTCTATGTTAAGCTAATGACAAGGGACCTCATTTTTACAGTCGAGTCGGGACGACGTTCCACATTGCAGTGAAACCACTTACAGAAGCTTTGAAACACTCAGAAATGTCACCAGCATTACTGAGGTGAGATAATCCATCGCTGAAAAACTTTTTGGTGTTTGGTCGAAACTGGGTTTAATCTTACGACCCTGTGTATGCAAGGCGAGCATGCTAACCATTGAAAAAATAAAGTGTTTAACTTTAGGTTTAATTCGGTAGTGAATTTGTTATTTCAGCAAACAGCAACTGTTTCCCTTAATCAACAAATTCATTTTAGCAGATTTTTTTCTTTGAGTGTAACAAATATCGGACCAATTTTAAATACATATATTTAGAACGAAGCTTCAGTATGAAAAGGTCCCCATAACAATAGCAGTTGGTTAGTTTCCAATGAGTCACAATGATTCATTGCTTAAAATCGTCACATCATTCACAATAAAGTGTGGCCCAGAAATCAGATGTTGATGGACAGCCAGCTTATCAATTAAACAAAGATTAGTTGGTCATTAGTACATTTGTAAATACTCTATCCAAAAATTCAAATTGTCAATAGTGCTCTAATAAAAGAGAAGAATACGACCCACATGACCTTTGGCATTTCTCTATCAACCACAAAGTCTCCATTGTTATTGTTGATGTGATTTGTATATACGTGTAATTCCTTGTTTTGACATGTCCACATACATATTACGTTGCTAAATATTCCCAGATGTTCATCCTAGGAATTCCTTTGCAAAACAATCCTAAATCAAACTCTCCCACAGCGCATGACACATGAAATACCATCACAAACAACAAAGGGAAAATTGTTGATGACTATGTATGTCTACACCTAGAATTAAAGAAATAACTCTTTTTGAGGTGTTGTTTTTTTTACAGTGTATCAGTTTCGCGCATGACCACCTACTATGTACTAGTCTCCAATCTCATCTCACAGTGTTCGTCCCGTCGTCATTGTATCGATTTATACATTGAGTAATTTTTAACTGAGCAACGAAAATTTTCATTCTTATTTATTTTTTGGCTATACACACAATAAATTTGTAATAGCCAGTCGCCAAGTCTTGATAAAAAGCCGAAAACAGATTTGTGACTAGAAATATCGAAAAAATGGGTGACAGCAATGAACAAAAGGCTTTGCAATTAATGCAAGATGCTGAAAAGAAATTGAGTCAGCAAAAAGGATTTTTCGGCAATATATTCGGTGGCTCAAATAAGGTGGAAGAGGCCATAGAATGCTACCAGAGGGCAGGTAATATGTTCAAAATGTCCAAAAATTGGACAAAGGCTGGTGAGTGTTTCTGTGAGGCAGCAGCATTGCATGCCAAGGCCGGCAGTCGTCATGATGCTGGTTCCAATTTTGTAGATGCCTCCAATTGCTATAAAAAAATCGATGTGGAAATGGCGGCTCAATGCCTGCTAAAATCCATTGATATCTACACGGACATGGGCAGATTTACCACAGCTGCAAAACATCATCAAAGTATTGCAGAAATGTACGAGAGTGATCCCAACACATTGTTGAAGGCCATCGAACATTATGAACGTGCGGCCGATTATTTTAAGGGCGAGGAATCGAATAGTTCGGCAAATAAATGTCTACTGAAAGTTGCCCAGTATGCAGCCCAATTGGAGGATTATCAAAAAGCCATTACCATATATGAACAAGTTGGCGCATCGGCTTTAGAATCATCTCTACTCAAACACAGCGCCAAGGAATACTTCTTCCGAGCAGCTCTATGCCAATTGAGTGTGGACGTTTTAAATTGTCAACATGCCATAGAAAAATATTCCCAACTATATCCAGCATTCCAGGACTCGAGAGAGTTTAAATTAATTAAATCGTTGTGTGAACATTTGGAGGAACAAGATATTGATGCCTTCACCGAAACAGTGAAAAACTATGACAGTATTTCACGACTCGATCAATGGTATACCACAATATTATTGAGAATTAAAAAGGCAAACGATGACAACCCGGATCTTTGTTAAGAAGCCTCCTTTCATGCATATATACAACATACCCCTTTAAATACATATTGTTAATTAAAGCTAAAACTTTGGGCTTGGTAGTTGGCAAGCTACCAAAAACCATAAAATTATAATATATTCTCCCTCCCTCCTATCCCTTAAAAAAAACCCCTTTTAACCACATTTCTCCACAAGAACTTAGTATAAATGAGAACTAAGTTAGAGAAAAAAAAAAAATACAAAATTATTGAAATAAAAAGTGAAAAAAATTGTTTTTGTCCTTTTAAATATAAATAAATATTCCATATTATATAAAAAATAATATTAAATTAATTAAATAAATGCAATTATTACTAATTATATACAACAACAACAAAAATCCATGCATATTATTATACTATTTAAATTAATTACTAAACAAAACTAAACAAACAAAAACCAAAACAAATCACATATATAAAAAAAATTAAAACAAAACTAAACAAAAAACTGATTATATATGTGTTAATTCTATGTAATATTAATTTGCAAAAAAACATCAGAAAATCGTAAAATTAAATTGAAAATCAAAAGATTTTCACTATATATTTAGAAAATTTCCTTAAGAGTATGTACATGTACTTACTTAAAATTTATTGGTAAACCGAGAGAAATGATATCCATCATGACAAACTTGATAAATCTCAAAATAAAAAAGGTATTTAAATAAAGAATGCTTTAGTCGCCACCAAAATGCATATCTCTTTTCGTGGGGGAAAATCGTGTTTTATTTTTGTTTTTTTTTTTTTTTTATATCAGCAGACACTTAGCAGGTTTTACGATTTGTTGTTAGGGAAAGAAATTCTCGTTGAATTTTTTCAAATTCCTTTTCTATTTTATCAAGATTACTTTGGGAAGATTTGGTTTTTATTTTAGGTAGAGTTGTGGAAATTGCATGAGTCTTGGACAACTGAAAAAGAAAAATATAATTTATATGTTTTTAGTTAAAAAAAATAGATATTTAAAAAAAGTTATTGAATTAATAGATTGGAAGTTCATTATAACTAAGTATGAGGTCGAAAGTGTAAATTCACTCATATATGGACGAAAGTGTAAATTCACTGCAATAAAATACTTGGTCTCTGTGTTCCCAAAATCGAATCGAATTCGACAAAAATGATAGATTTTTTACTGTTTGGTAGTTTGGGAGAAGTTTTGAAGCTTTTTAGATGTTACAAAATATTCCTCTCCAATAAGAGGTACTTCAATTTTCTATAGAAATAAAATTTTGAAAAAAAAAATCGATAGAAATAAAATTTTGAAAAAGTATTCTATAGAAATAATATTTTGCAAAAAAAAAAAATTCTATAGATATAAAATTTTCTAAGAAATAAAATTTTGATAAAATTTTTTATAGAAACAAAAAATTGTCAACATTTTTGTCAAAAAAAAATTTGACAAAATTTTCTATAGAAAAAAATTCTATAGAAATAAAATGTTGTCAAATTTTTATATAAATTCAATATCTTAAAAAAAATTTAATTTTCGTGTTAGATCACACTAAACAAAATCAATTGTGGTTAAGTTCTCCTTTTTATACCCACCACCATAGAATGGTGACGGGGGTATAATAAGTTTGTAACACATCGAAATATCGATTTCCGACTATATAAAGTATATATATTCTTGATCATGGAGAAATTCTAAGACGATATAACGATGTCCGTCTGTCTGTCTGGCTGTCTGTCTGTCTGTTGTAATCACGCTACAGTCTTCAATAATGAAGCAATCGTGCTGAAATTTTGCACAAACTCGTCTTTTGTCTGCAGGCAGATCATGTTCGAAGATGGGCTATATCGGTCCAGGTTTTGATATAGTCCCCATATAAACCGACCTCCCGATTTGGGGCCTTGGGCTTATAGAAATCATAGTTTTTATCCAATTTGCATGAAATTTGAAATCTAGAGGTATTTTATGACCATAAAGAGGTGTGCCAAAAATGGTCTGTATCGTTCCATGTTTTGGTATAGCCCCCTATAGACCGATCTCCCGATTTTACATCTTGGGTTTATAGAAACCGCAGTTTTTATTCAATTTAACTGAAATTGGAAATCTAGAGGTATTGTAGGACCACAAATACGTGTGCCAAAAATTGTGAGTATCGGTCCATATTTTGGTATAGCCCCCATATAGACCGATCTCCCGATTTTACTTCTTGGGCTTATAGAAACCGCAGTTTTTATCCAATTTACCTGAAATTGGAAATCGAGAGGTACTTTAGAACCGTAAAGAGGTGTGCCAAAAATGGTGAGTATCGGTCCATGTTTTGGTATGGTCCCCATATAAACCGACCTCCCGATTTGGGGTCTTGGGCTTATAGAAACCGTAGTGTTTATCCAATTTGCCTGAAATTGAAAATCTAGAGGTACTTGAAGACCATCAAAAGATGTGCCGAAAATGGTCCGTATCGTTCCATGTTTTGGTATAGCCCCCATATAGACCGATCTCCCGATTTTACATCTTGGGTTTATAGAATCCGTAGTTTATATACAATTTGCCTGAAATTGGAAATTTATAGGTATTTTGGGACCATAAAGAGGTGTGCCACAAATGGTGAGTATCGGTCCATGTTTTGCTATAGCCCCCATATAGACCGATATCCCGATTTTACTTCTTAGGCTTCTAGAATCCGAAGTTTTTATCCAATTTGCCTGAAATTGGAAATCTAGAAGTATTTTCGGGCCATAAAGAGGTGTGCCGAAAACGGTGAGTATCGGTCCATATTTTAGTAGAGCCCCCATAAGAACGATCTCACGATTTAACTCCTTGAGTTTCTAGAAACCGTAGTTTTTATCCGAAATTGTAAATATTCTGGTATTTTAGGCTCACAAAAACGTGTATCGGATTAAGTTTTTATCGGTCTATTTGGTAATGCATCCATATAGACCGACTTCACTTCTTGAGGGTATAGAAGGCGCACTGATCATGAAAATTGCTTGAAACTCAATGTAAAATTTGCAGATTTTACTTCTCGGGTGAAAATCTACAGATTTCAAATCAAGACGTTATTTTATAATTTTTATTTTATTGCACACTTACAAGAGATGTTAATGATTCCTCTAAAACTCAAACAAAAATGGTTCTTATAAATGCAGAATCTGATATAGTCCTCATAGGTGAAATCTTGAAATTTATCTTCGGGAAGTGTACTCAAGCCCTCCTGAAATTTCAAAGGAAACCCTAATATTTGGTTCATGGTGGTGGGTATTTAAGATTCGGCCCGGCCGAACTTACTGCTGTATATACTTGTTTTAAGTTATGTTCAACAATTTTACTCAATGATTAATTTCATATCCCGAAAGTGAGTTCTGACGGTGGTGGGATATTGAGCAGATTTCAAAATATTTAAAGTAAATTCTTCCCTAGTTCTTTTTAGTTTTTGGTCGCTGGAAACCAATCCACACATTGATGTCATATATGATGGCTATACCTATTCTATATACGGAAACACCAACCTACCTTTTTTAGATCGTCAATCAATAAAGTTTGTTCTTGACATAGTCTTTCCATATCTTCACGGTATTTGGCATATAGGGGTGGTGTTGTTGTTTGTTTCATTGATTTCTGGGCCAGAAGTTCCATATCTTGATTTTGTAGTTCTTCCTCGGCCCACATTAAATTTATGTCATTACGCATACGCTTAAAAAACCAATACAAATTCATTATCAGTGAAAATTTTCAAACCATCATAACACTCACCTCCTGTTCTATAAAATATTGCAAAGAATGAAGTTCATGCTCCTTTTGTACAACATTTTTCCGTTGCTTTGCCTCTTGTAGAACTGCAGCAACTTCACCTTTACGTTGTCGTATTTCCTTCTGATACAGCAATAACATTTTACGCTGGCAATTAATGCGTTCCTCCTCACGTCTTAAGGCATCTTGATAATATTTTTCAACTTCTTTCAAACGTTTAGTATGTTCCTCTTGTCTCAGGCCATTTTCCAAACGTTTTAATACCACTAATTCTTCCAATTCCAAATCACGCATACGAGTATCTATGGCAGTGTTGATGGTTTGCATGTCTAAAACTTTTTCCTCATATTTGTCTAAGCATTTATTGGGATATTTCAAAAATTTCGGATAGACATTTGTGGGAATAGATTCGAAAGTGGACATATAACGTTTGGGGTGTAAACTATGGGGACACGAATCTTGCAGTTTTCGAGCTTTATCAATAAGCTTTCGTACATCTATGGGATTTTGTTCATGATAGAATTGCTCAATGACAATTTTATCGGGAAGTCTCAAGAGGACCTCTTTCTGCATAATATTATAAGCAACAACTACAAATATGGGAAAATAAACTGGAGCTGACAATATATTATCCCATAAGCACATCCATTGCTCCTCATCAAGAATCTCACTAAATGAATTTTTCAGTAGATACCAACAATATATAGAGGAGGTAACATCTTTCGCTTTGAAAAAGTCAAAGAGCAGTTTATCATAATGTTGTAGAATATTTTCACACAATCCCAAATAGTTTGAGGGTTCCAATGGATGATATTCAAAAAACAATTGAAATTGATTAAGTATTAGAGTTGCACAAATCTCAAAGGTAATTAATGGATTTTGTTGGAACATTTTCACAAAGGGAAATATTAGACCAGGCATGACATCATTATACACCAAAACTTTACACCATTGCCCTAAGCAGGACCAGCATTTGATTAAAGCTCGTTTTAATGTTTCGTTCTTCATGTGAATGTTACGAGATCTTTGTTGGACAACTTTGGGTATTTGCATTTGGACAAGATCTTGATATTGGGCCTTATTATTGGGTAATTTCAACAATGAACACCATATCAATGAGCGATATTTTGCCGGATAACAATGGAATTCTTGTAATATTTGTTGCAGCCTCTGTGGCGTTAATAGTTTGCCAAGTTCTTCTTGGAACTTCCTGTCTGTTTCTGCGATAGGAACCTTTATGGGTTTAGTTTGTTTAAAGGCATTGCGCAATAAATTCATGCATTGCTTTTGCGATTTAAGCACTGTTACTAAATTACACAGTGACCATACCGACAACTCTCCAGTTGCACGACACACAGCCAAATATTTACAATCTACAGAAGAGTTCATTGATCTAGCAGGTCCCATTTCAATAACCAATTTAAATTCTGTATTTGTATAATCCAAAAGTACAACTAACCCCTTATTGGTTAACCCAATAATAAAACTGTCATTGGGTTTGTTCATCAAGGTTATTTGTTGCAGAATAAAATCCCTCAAACGTATCATGGAGACCAGCTCAAAAGTATACGGACTAAAGAATACCACATAGCCATCCCAGGTTGAAAATGCTATAAGGGATCCATAATTTTGATATGTATAGGCAGCTATAAGACCATCGCATAAATTAAGGTTTATCGTAGTTCCATCTATGGAGTTATCATTATCCAATGAAAATTCTGGAATTGATTCCATTCCCATTGCTTGAGCTTGTAGCTTTTTATCCCTTGAACGTATTGGGTGAACTACACGCACAACTTCCAATGTTATTCCAGACCAGATGTGTAATGTATCGTTATTGAAACATGTTAAAATATTTTCCGATTGCATCAGATACGAACAAAACTTTAGCGACATTTGCATTTTATCAAAATCTAAGCGATGTGTGCTGGTAAAATTTTCCAAATCAATAAGTATTGCCGATTGACCAGCACATATTAAAGCTATGTTTCTTGGTTCCAATGGTTGGCCGGGAAAAGATATTTCTTTTATGGCATCATCGGATATTTTACTCTTGTGAAGGAAATTTGATGTTTCTATAAAGTATTTTTGATTGTAACTAAGCCATCGATTCTTTTCATTATTATGGACTTACCCACGTCGAATAGAGCGAGACAACCTTCTTTATTTCCCAAAACATATTGAGATGGTTTTTTGGTTTCCTTTATTGCACTTGGTTTGGGGAAGGCTTCCATGTGTTTCCAATACCGCTTGCTAGAAAGATCAAACACAAATATTGTGCCCCTTGGATAAACATAAAGGAAAGATGTTATTTGATATGCAGGACAGGAAAATATTGTAAATTAACCCCCATTTTCATGAAGCTCCGTTAGTGCTACGTTAGCTAACGAACTTTTGAACCGCATTATGAACATATCTGTCATCTTGCGTATATATTCCATATGCCAGTTAGGAGCTTAACTGCTGAAAATTGTTCAGTTAAAGTTGACCGGAGAGAAAATATTTGCAATTTAATTTCTGTTAACTGGCAGTTAAAGCCTAACGGAGCTACATGAAAATGGCCGTAAATGTGTTTTAAATGAAGAATAGACCATTTTTGAAATAGAACCGGGTTAAAAGAAAAATCAGATCAAACTTCTTTTTTCATATGCATTATTCAAAATAGGGTCCGACATATATACTTTCCAGATTAGCGTATATAGGCTAAAATAAGATCCTTTAGGTGCCACCGTGGTGCCCGCCTTGCATACACAAGGTCGTGAGTTCGATTCCTGCTTCGACCGAACACCAAAAAGTTTTTCAGCGGTGAATTATCCCACCTCAGTAATGCTGGTTACATTTCTGAGGGTTTCAAAGCTTCTCTAAGTGGTTTCACTGCAATGTGGAACGCCGTTCGGACTCGGCTATAAAAAGGAGGTCCCTTGTCATTGAGCTTAATATGGAATCGGGCAGCACTCAGTGATAAGAGAGAAGTTCACCAATGTGGTATCACAATGGACTGAATAGTCTAAGTGAGCCTGATACATCGGGGTGCCACCTAACCTAACCTAACCTAAGATCCGTTATAAACGTTGTAAAAAAATTGATGTACTTGCCCGGAAGGATATTAACATCTAATTTTAACAAATCGTATAAAAATGGGGCTTATTGATTTTCAAAATAACATCGAAGGTTTTCTACATAGAGGTCACAAAAATGAGCTATATATGAATCTCTTTGTGGCTATGAGTTTGGACAAATCAGACTATGATTTTTAACCACAATGGATTCAATTTAGGAAAATTGAATAAAAAATTAAACTTATATATTTTCAAAACAGTGTCGGAGGTTGATATTCATATGAATCTCTTTATGGTTATGACTTTAAGCAAATCAGATTTTGATTTGTAACCACAAGTGAATAATTTAAGCGTTCTATTCCCTCAAAGAGTAAAATCTTGTCTTTATGGCTTAAAATTGGAGATTAATTTGATAAAAAAATATGAGGAAGCTTAACAAACGAAATGGGCGGTCTGCCTTATAGGGAACAAGGAAACGATCTACGCAAGGACGGTGTATCCAAATATTGAACTGACCATCTTCGGTACTTACTTAGTTATTGGAAACAAATATTAATATCACCATTTTTTTTAACAAATCCTTTTCATTGTTTATACTACATTCTAAAGAAATGTTCTCCTGGCTTTGTTAAAACCTTACCTGCTATCCAAAGCAACCAGCAGCCACCCGCGTATATCAAAGCAAGCCACACAAATGACAATCCTCAAGATTTTCTCATTTTCCTTAATTGTGTGATGTATGGTCAGAATATTGCTGCTTGATTAGATATTTTTTATAATTAAAAAAAAGGACTATTAACAAGAATACAAGCGATGATTACCTATTTTCTTGGAGTCGAAATGGTATTTTCTTAATTTTAGATTTATATTTCGTTTTGTCCTCATTTTGCGGCAGACTCAAAATCTCTGGCTTATCTTGATCATCTGCAACATTTGTTTCTAGTTTATTTTCCATGGTAAAACTTTTAAAATATTTGGCCGCGACATAAAATATAAACAATTATTGACATAATTTGGAAGACAGCCAAAAGCTGGTTGCTATAGCAACGATCGATTTTGAGTGCTTACCTAAATGAGTGATGCTGGCGATTTAGCACAGGAAAACCGCAAAACGCTATTGAAAATTCGAGCGCCGCATATCTAGGACACGACATTGATCGTTGGCTGTTTTCCAAATTATGTCAATAATTGTTTATATTTTATGTCGCGGCCAAATATTTTAAAGATTGTTGCAGATGATCAAGATAAGCCGAAGAATTGGAACATGTCGCAAAATCAGGATTCAACGACGTCTAAAATTATAAAATAGGTAATCATCGTATATATTCTAATCGATAAAATATTTAATTTTTTAACCAATCAGCGAAATTTGTTTAGCATATCTCAGACTTTCAACGCAAATGAGAAAATCTTGAGTATGGTCATTTGTGGAACTTGTTTTTATGTACGGGGGTGGCTGCTCCTTGCTTTGAATAGCAGGTAAGTTTTTAATAACAATTCTTTAGAACTGAATGAAACAATGAAAAGCATTTGTTTAAAAAAATGCTGATGGGAATAATGTTTATATTCAGTGGTTGACATTCTCTAAGTACCGGTGACAATCAGTATAATATTTGGATAGGTTAGGTGGCAGCCCGATGTTTATATCCAGTGGTTGACATTCTCTAAGTACTGAAGACAATCAGTATAATATTTTGGTAGGCTAAGTTAGGTGGCAGCCCGATGTATCAGGCTCACTTAGACTATTCAATCCATTGTGATACCACAGTGGTGAACTTATCTCCTATCACAGTGTGCTGCCCGATTCCATGTTAAGCTCAATGACAAGGGACCTCCTTTTTATAGCCGAGTCCGAACGGCGTTCCACATTCCAGTGAAACCACTTAGAGAAGCTTTGAAACACTCAGAAATGTCACCAGCATTACTGAGGTGGGATACTCCACTGCTGAAAAACTTTTTGAGTGTTCGGTCGAAGTAGGAATCGAACCCACGACCTTGTGTATGCAAGGCGGGCACGCTAACCATTGCACCACGGTGGCTCCCGTGGTGCAATGCCATTTGGGTACTGTCCTTATAGAGATCGGTCCGTTGATATCAATTCTTTGGCATCTACAAAAGGCAGACCACCTGTTTTCTTATGTTGAGGCTCCTGTTAATTTATAAAGATAATATTGGTGTTATATAGGTAAATACCACATTTTACTCTTTGAGGGCATAAATCTCTTTAAATTTTACCTTATATGGTAAAAAGTCTGAGTCTGATTTGTCTAAACTCCTAGCCATAAGGAAATTGGCCTATATTAATCTTTCTTTCGGTCTCTATGCAGACAACTTCCGGTCCTGTTTTGAAAATCTAAAATGCAATTTTTTATTTAATTTTACTGAAATTACATTCTGGTATCCATATAGACTCGTACATGGATATTTTTACGATGGTTTATATCGGATCCTTTGCATATGAAAAGATAATTTTGGATTAGATTCAGTTGATGGCTGTGATCCTAACGGCGTTTCGCATTGCAGTGAAACCTATTAGAGAAGATTTGATCACCCAGAAATGTAACCAGCATTACTTAGAGGGGATAATCCACCACTGAAGAACTTGGTGTTTGGTCGTAGGTTTAAACCTACAATTCTGTGTATGCAAGGCGGACATGCTAACCATTGCACTATGGTGGCTCCCTTCTGATCAAAAAAAAAAAAACAAAAAATGGAAAATTCTACATTTACACACAAAAACTTCATCTGCATATGAAATATCTTTTCAGTATATTTATCCAAAAAGCACAATATTTGGGTTTGATCTCTCTAGCAAGCGATATTGGGATCACATAGAAGCCTTCTCCGAATCTAGTTCAAAATTGAAATTAGAAATGCTTGTATATTTTTTCTGCTTGTATATTTACTTGCATTCTCTGTAGCATGGTACCCAAGAAAGTCCGAACGCTGCAAATTGTTTTTAATATTTTTTTCAAATCAAGTAATTTTTAAATCCAATATCTAGTCTATTTTAACCTACAATATTCAGAAATCTATAAATTTGAGGCCGATACATATATACTATCCACACTATCATTATTTCTGTATGAGACAATCCATTCAATACAAATACAATTTTCACTTTGGTGGTCAGTTATTTTACCTTTTATTTAAATTTATTTTCGACTCTTTCTGTATGTTTTTATGTTTTTCAATTTAACACCTATGAGATTAAGAAGTAATGTGAGTGTTTCGTTTGTTGCCTATTTTAATCGTATATATATAATATGTAAAAAACAGCATGTGTGTCTTATTAATGTTAATGTACCAATTATATGAGTAATACTCTTCCTCGTTTCTTCCATCGCTTAATATAACTATTATCCTTGGCGAATATGAATGTCTATCATGTCTCATCTACCGCCTACAGCTTGGACATGATTATGACATTTAGCAGCGTTAGGGAAGAAATAAGTGTTCTTATTTTTCTTTTACACATTCCTTTAGAACATTCCACCATATGGAGCATCAAATTCGTTTTCTCTCATCACATAGCCGAATATCGTTAGGTAATTAATGACATTACTGACCAAGGTAAAAATACAACCTAACCAAGTGATCTGAAATTGGAACAAGTTAATCGAGTTGATCAAAAATGACGTAATTTCCAAATAAAGGACATGATCATCTTACCGTTCCAGTGTGAGCTAAGACAATGGGTAAGGCAAAAGCACTCAAAACCATGCCACTGGTTATAAATAGAGCAAATTCTGTCTTGGGATTTGTCTCGCTACCAGGATTCAGTCGTTTGGCCAAAACAATCGGTATTACGGATAGCACATAAAACAGCAATACAAAGAATGGATAGAAAATTTTTTGTTGTGGAACAGCGCAAGCCAAAATAAGGAAAGTCATCCCGATGCAAGTCATAAATGCACATATTAATAAACTAAAAGAATAGAATAATTAAAAACACATAGTTTTTTTATAGTTAAAATGCAACTTACGCTGTAAATATTTTACCAGTCGTCATTTTTTGTTGAGCATTGATTTTGTCCAAAACGTTTGTAGGGTGTGTGGTGAAAAGAGAGCACAATGAGCTTTATTTTACTTTATTTAAATTGATATTCATCATAAATTACCTTTTAAAGCAGCCATTTTATGTATAATTGTTACTTATATCAAAATTTTAAAATCTTTTGTAAAAGGGTTCTAGTTTTCTTTGTATTAATCACCAACTTTTTACTTTTGCTATAAACAATAGCAATGTTCCTCTATTTGACAGTGAATCAGGTGAAACAACCCCAAACAGGGTGTTTCAGACTTAAATATTATATGATAAATGCTAACGATCACAAAAATATGTGAAGTAACCAGTGTTGCAATAGGTATGTTCAACTCCTCCCCCAATAAAAATCTGCAAAGGAGTAATTGCCTGTTCATACACATATATCTTGCTCTACAACTTCGAAGGGATTTTATTTAAATCAGGATTAAAATTTACTTGTTTCCCTGCCAACATTTTTTGAATTTGACTACTAGTACATCACATTTAACATAATTTTTTGCATTAATAAAAGAATGACGTCGAGTTAAAAGTAGCAAGTTATACTACGTTCGCACTAGACACGAAATCTCGCTATTTAGAACCAAAATCTCTTTACAAATCTCAAGTGTTCGCACTGGCAAAATAGCGAGATTTCGTAGATTTGAGAATTCAACAGCTGTTTGTAAATATATCAATACAAACACAAACCCGTATGTGCACCCGCACACACACATTCATCTACAAGGAAAATTGGGGCAGGGTTGCAAAAAGCGCATTTTTAGTACTAAAACCACAGTTGTACAAGGTACTATAGTGGATTTTGAAAGTGATTTTGTTGAAATCCTCTACCAGCCAGCTGATATTTGCCTATTGCAAATCTACTGAGATCTAGGAGGATTTCGGCAAAAATCCTCGTTTACGAGGATTTCGTGTCTGGTGCGAACGTAGTATTATATTTTGCAGCCAACCAGTGTTTTTATTCTCGCTGGAGGCAGCATGTCTGGAAAAATATCTGAAAAAAGTATCACCTTATTCCATTTGGAAAGTCAAACATTGTTCACCAATATACCTTTCACAATTTTAAGGTAGAATTACATACCATGCGTTCAATGCGTACAATGGTTCCGATGATTGAAGAGTTGAAATTTCTCTTTGAAATCAAAAGCTCGAATAGTCTGCCGCAAACAGAAAACATCAACCCTTCCATCAACGCACGGATTGACGCAGGGTGTGTAATTCAACCTTTAGGCGAAATAACTATGTTTTCAGCACTTCATTATCAATTTTATTTTAATAAATAAAAATAAACTGTATTTCTTATGGGAATCCGCGGCGGAATACCGTAACGGTCAGCGCCGTGTCGCTAAATTAAAATCTATTCTAATTCCTTGGCAGAAAATGATATCAAGTTTTTGAACTCACCACTAAGAATTGTTGTTGCTTGGTCATCTGCAAATTCCTTTTTCTTGAAATAACTCAACAAATAATAAAACATTACAACTTTTTATTCAACTCCTTTATGAAATAATGAAAAATCATGCTATATTGACCATCAAAAATACTCGGTAACAAGAAAAGAGGAACTTTTCGCAGACAAGCTTATTGTATATGTCGTCGCGGCGAGAACGTTTCGCCTATCGCTATGGTTATATTTACACACCTCCTTTTTATAGCCGAGTCCGGACAGCGTTCCACATTGCAATGAAACTACTTAGAGAAGCTTTGGAACACTCAGAAAGGTCACCAGCATTACTGAGATGGTATAATCCACCGGTGAAAAACTTTTTGGTGGTTGTTCCATACTGGGTTTGAGCCCACGACCATGTGCGTTGGCTGCCATCTGATGCAATAGCGCCGAAATTCCAGCCAGAGGGAGAGAGCGGGAGCGAAAAATAGATTAATATCGATTGTTTTTGGAAGGGAAATCGCATAAAGCTGTGTACGGCGATTCTTCTCCTTTGATAACTAAATTTAAAAATTGGTATAAAGAGTTTCAACGTAGTCACGTCTGTCTGAATTTGATGGACCCCGCCCAAATGCACCGATAAAGTGACAAGATTCTACTTTACGGCATTAGTAGGACGCGGATTGAAGATAGCTGGTATAGTAGACATTCCAATGAGAAAGCTGTCGGCGTGATGGGTCAATCCAAACAACAATCGCAATCGTGAGTTTATTTCAGATCTGTGTTTTCTCTGTTTAAGCACGGGATCAACAGAATCCCACGGAGAACAAGATTCGAAGAAGGCGAAGATGTTCTATCTAAAATCCACCTTGACTACCGGGAGACTACATCCCGCGAACGTTCTTTGAAGAAGGCGAAATCTTTTGGTTCTGGTTCTTCGTCCAAATAATTACCTTACATATTATCACAAGTTCTATGCCGAATTATTGAAAATGCTTGAGCAGCACCTTCCTCGCCACCGTGAAATAGAATTGGAATACGTACCGTACCCAATCTTCGTATTCAAAAAAAAAAATGGTGAAATATTTTCTTTTGTGAGACTTCACTTTTTTTAGTTTTTAAAGTGCCCTTCTGGTGTGGAGGAAGCGAGAATGTCTGCGAACAATCTTCTCAAAATGGCTAGAATGGAGGATAAAGTGACAAAAATCTATTATTTGTAGATCAGCGATTGAAACTGCTAGAAACAGCTTGGACAATAGGAATTTCCAAACACTGCTTAGATCATTTCATATTTGTCAGAGCAGTGTTTGAGGCTGGTGAAGGAACAGTCAAAACAGTGAACTGCAGGAAGACGAAGACTGTCCCATCGACCGTTTCCTGAGATTCACAATACATGTAAAAAAAAAATGGCTTAAAAATGAGATACTTCGTTTCCTTCCCGCTGCTCAATGTCCGCTAAAAATTCCGGATCTCGATCCGTTGGTCTTTGGCGCATCGGGTATTTTGGAGAGTACCGTTGACACAAAAAAATACCAAAGTGTCGATCATCTACAGAGGGCGCTTCGCCGGGAATGCGCGAAATTTTCGGTAGCAAAAATTTATTTAAAAAAAATTTTTGAGTGTAGAGGAACATAGTGCACCCAAATTTTAAACCAGCTAATCGCTTTTAAAAATTGTTAATATTTGTTCCAAGTATTCCTCAAATAAATTGTTGATTATTTACAGAACTCTTAAAACTTTTACAAGACTAACAGGTTGGTTGATAAGTCCCCGGTCTGACACATAGATGGCGCTATTATTAAATGCATATTATTTTTATATAGTACCAACCTTCAAATGATTCGTGTCTAAATTTGACGTCTGTAAGTCAATTAGTTTGTGAGATAGAGCGTCTTTTGTGAAGCAACTTTTGTTATTGTGAAAAACTGGAAAAAAGGAATTTCGTGTTTTGATAAAATACTGTTTTCTGAAGGGAAAAAATACGGTGGAAGCAAAAACTTAGCTTGATAATGAGTTTCCGGACTCTGCCCCAGGGAAATCAACAATAATTGATTGGTATGCAAAATTCAAGCGTGGTGAAATGAGCACGGAGGACGGTGAACGCAGTGGACGCCCGAAAGAGGTGGTTACCGACGAAAACATCAAAAAAATCCACAAAATTAGTTTGAATGACCGTAAAATGAAGTTGATCGAGATAGCAGAGGCCTTAAAGATATCAAAGGAACGTGTTGGACGTATTATTCATCAATATTTGGATATGCGGAAGCTCTGTGCAAAATGGGTGCCGCGCGAGCTCACATTTGACCAAAAACAACAACGTGTTGATGATTCTGAGCGGTGTTTGCAGCTGTTAACTCGTAATACACCCGAGTTTTTCCGGCGATATGTGACAATGGATGAAACATGGCTCCATCACTACACTCCTGAGTCCAATCGACAGTGGGCTGAGTGGACAGCGACCGGTGAACCGTCTCCGAAGCATGGAAAGACTCAAAAGTCCGCTGGCAAAGTAATGGCCTCTGTTTTTTGGGATGCGCATGGAATACTTTTTATCGATTATCTTGAGAAGGGAAAAACCATCAACAGTGACTATTATATGGCGTTATTGGAGCGTTTGATGGTCGAAATCGCGGCAAAACGGCCCCATATGAAGAAGAAAAAAGTGTTGTTCCACCAAGACAACGCACCGTGCCACAAGTCATTGAGGACGATGGCAAAAATTCATGAATTGGGCTTCGAATTGCTTCCCCACCCACCGTATTCTCCAGATCTGCCCCCCAGCGACTTGGTGCTAATAAACCCTCGCCCACGGACTACAATGGACAGCATACGGCAAAAGCTAGCGGATCCGGCTTTGGCCGAAGCTAAGAAAAAAAGTTTAAGCGGCTTTTGGAGGTGACCGCAGTGGTATCTCCTCTGGTGGAGATAGTGGCAAAGATGACGTCATTGAATTGACAGACGATAACTTTGATAAATACATTTTGCAATCTGAATACGATTGATTGGTTGGTTGAATTTTTCGCCCCTTGGTGCGGCCGTATGGCTTACGTGATTTCCCTACAATCAAGACATTTGGTGCTAATAAACGCTCGCCCACGGACTAACATACAATGGAGAGCATACGGCTAAAGCTAGCGGTGCCGGCATTGGCCGAAGCTAAGAAAAAAAGTTCAAGCGGCTTTTGGAGGTGGCAGCAGTGGTACGTACCTCTTCTGGTGGAGATAGTGGCAAAGATGATGTCATTGAATTGACAGACGATAACTTTGATAAATTTATTTTGCAATCTGAAGACGATTGATTGGTTGGTTGAATTTTTCGCCCCTAGGTGCGGTCATTGCAAATATTTGGTCCGTGAACGGTTTAGAGCAGCTACAGAACTAAGGGGAAAAGTTAAACTGGGTGCCTTAGATGCTACGGTACATCAAAACAAGGCTGCTGAATATGGTGTAAGAGGCTATCGCACAATTAAGTACTTGCCCGCTGGCAAGAAGAGCTCATCTTATGCCCAAGAGTATGATGGTGGACATTAGACATGGGCATTAGACAAACATGTGGCAAATGAAAACCATTGTGCGTTATCTCTATTTTACCTCGTATATTTGACTGTTATACAAAATGTCTCAAATAGAATTTAAATTTTAGACGTTAATTACAACAACAATATTTTTGACATTTTGATGAGCCGTTCAAAGTCACCTGATGAAATAAGGCTACCTCATAAATAATTGTATCATGCTTTTACACACACAATGGCTGTAATAAATTAAATGTTTGCTACCATGAGTTGCCAACAATCCTGTTATAAAAAAAACTTTCCATTAGATGTGCGTACACGCAAAAAATAATTCTTTCCTCCTCATTGTTTTCTTGCTAATTGCATTTTCCCTCACATCTTTCTCACATCCACGAGGTTTTTTAGTTCTTAACACCTTTTTCTGTAATAACAACGATGTAGAAGAAATTATACGATTTTATAAATTTTAAAATTTTTTTTACCTTTCGCCTGGACGGAGAATCGAACCGCGGACCATGCACTTTGTAAGCCAACACACTAACCACTGAGCTATGTACCTGTTATGGTCATCAATAGATAATTATTCATATAAGTTATATTTATATAGCATAGCTTGCGGCGCCCACGAACCGAATAAACTAAGTTTATTTAACAGAAACAAACATTTAGTTTGGCACCGTGGAGCAGTGGTTGCTACGTCCGACTTGCATGCCAAGGGTCGTGGGTTCGATCCCTGCTTCGACCAAAGTTTTTTTTTACATATATTCCAGATATGTTCGGAAGATTCCGAAAAAATGTTTAACATTACATTGTACTATATTAAATTTTGAACTGTAAAAAGTGTGTTATTAAAGACCTAAAGTGAGAAAAGAACAGTGTTTGATATAAACGAAATGTACTGTGTTGTTGTTTCAAAAATAACTTTTTTTATTGAAAAAATAAAAATTTTGTAACAAACGAATTTTTTTGCTGATAAAAGTTTAAAATTTTCGAAGCAATTCAAAAAACTCTAACAAAAGAAAAACATTTTCGGTACAAGTTTCCCAAACGTTTTTTTTTTCTTTGCGTGTACCAGCTACACCGAAAGAATTTTCTTCGTAAAAAGAACGAAAAATTTCGTTAAAAGTACGAAATTTGTCATTGTTTTACAACCAAAGAAACTTTTCATTAAAAGTACGAAATATTTCGTACTTTTTACGAAGAAAAGTTCTTCCAAAATTTTCGTAGTTTGTAAGAAAAAAATTCGTACTTTTTATGAAGAATCTTCGTACTTTTTATGAAAAATCTTCGTACTTTTTATGAAACAATTTCGTTCTTTTTATGAAAATGTTTCGTACTTTTTATGAAAAAATTTCGTAGTTTTTATGAAAAATGTTCGTACTTTTTATGAAAAACTTTCGTACTTTTTTCTGAAAAATGTTCGAACTTTTAGAAAAAAAATTTATAGTCGAAAGTGCATTTGGTTGTAGTGTGAAAAATGACATCACTACTTTACATCTTATTTTTTATTGCTTCACTTTTATTCATAGCGCGCTATCACCTAAATGAGAAGTAGCATAGACTTGCATAAAAAATAGAATAAAGGAATACACTCAATCACATTATAAAAGACAATTTAATGCCGCGAACGGAAATTTTACAACTTCAATGAAACTTCTTCGTTATTTCAAAGAAAATGTTTCGTACTTTTTATGAAGAAATTTTAACGCAGAATGTTTCGTAAAATATTCGTAAAAACTTCTTCACAAAATTCATGAAATATGAAGAAAGTTTCGTTAAAAGTACGAACTTTTTACGAAGAAAAGTTAATGTAGAATGTTTCGTAGAAGTTTCGTATATTCGTAAAATGTTCTTCGTAAAATTTACGAAAATGAATGAAAATTTCGTTATTTTAATGAAGAATTCAGGAAGAATAGTTAATGAAGAATTCTTCGTAAAATTAACGAAGAGAATTCTTTCGGTGTACCGAAATTTTTTGAACGCTACCGAATTGGCAATGCATTTCTTATGGAAAGAAATTTTTTCGCAAGAGGTGCATTCCGTCCTATACCAAAAGTAGCCAATTCAAACAAATTTAAACTTATCCTAGAATTTTATTTCCGAAATTATATTATTATTTATTCAAATTATACGAAACTAATAGTAAACATAAGATGAGTATGGGAGACCATCAGCTAGCGACATATTTTGCTTTTTATATACATAATAAATTAAAAAAAAAAAAAACTATAACTTTACTTTGATGCATTACATACCAGCCATCCTGTATCGCCACATATTCAAATTGTTATTTGTTTGTTGTCTAAATACTTATCGGACTTCAATTCTTCCGAAAACATGGACGATCTCCATAACCTAAAAGCATATTTTGGTAAATTTCATTTTTATTGAATGAAAATTGTGAACTACACTTTGGGTCCCTGCACACACAAAAAAATATTTTTCTGATTCAATCACGAAATTAATTGATCCAATTAATTTTTTAATTGAATTAAAAAATTAATTGACAGTCAATTAAAAAATTAATTGATCCAATTAAAAAATTAATTGATACTATTAATTTGTGTGATTGATTTTTATTTCAATTAAAAAATTTGTTGATTCAATTAAATTTTTAATTGAATATTTTTTAAAACTCAATTAAGATTTTAATTGGAAAAATTTTCGTGAAATTTCTTTCTGTGCAGACAAGTGAATATCGTTAAACTCACCCTAAGCAATGGTGTGAATCTAATACGCTTCCTTTTGAGTATTGCAGACACAAGCACTAACCCTTCTCCATTGCATGTATAAAAATCTCTAGGAGAAACCAACCAATTGTTTAAAAATTCTCAGCAAATTTTAATGTCCCATCCATTTTTGCAGAAGGAAAGCGGAAATCGATTAAGAAAAATTTATTAATGAAATATACCGCCTTATAGTAGATGTATAGAAACACATAAAATATTCCTGGAACTCTTAACTATATCAGCTCATAATTATCAACTAATACAAATGTATAACACCTTATATCATGGCATTAAACACACATACACTTACATACAAGTGAAAATAGAAAATAAAACTCCGTTTGTTGCTTTCCTGGCAATTTTCTTATCTCACCTTGAATGGACGAAAATAAAACACGCATCAGCTACATGTCCAACAAATGTCAAACATGAAATAGGCTGTCTTGAATTTTGATGGTATACCCCAAAAATTTGGTGTGAATGTTGATGATGATGATGGTGGTTCTGGTGTGGTGTGTGGTGGTGGTGGTTACTGTTGCTGTTGCAGGTGGCACCGGTGTTGCTTGAGGAGATATCATTACATTTTAATGGAATCGAAATTCATTGAATTTCCCGGGTACAATGAAATGCGCATATGCGCTTATTATCCGAAAAAGGTGTAAAAAAGAACGACGTAGATGGCACAAATACATGCACACCAAAAAAATTCATTGATGAAAATTTCCGTTTACTCTTTTTGTTTGTAGCCTGTTCTCTTTTACCTATGTCCTATCCCAATACCTCCTTGAATTTGGCTAAAAATAAAACAGTGCACTCTCCCATGCATACACATACAAGCGTGTGAGTGTATGCGTTATGCATGTACAAGTACACAAAGTGCCGCAACAATAGAGAAAATAGTTCGGAATGAATGGTGTATGTACGCCATCAAAATACACTCCTGCTTTTTTTGGCAAATTGTTGCTCCAAGTCCCCTAAATACACGAATATAGGATGGAAGCTCTACTCTGACACCACACAATGTTCGAAAACTCAAAGTTTATGCCGAGCCTTCTCGCTACCCTTGTACAAATATGCCTAACGAACATTGTCCTCCCCTTTTGTAGAACATCACTCTTGATGTGTTGTTGGACAAAGCTTTAAAATATGGCGCAGGCGCTTTATTTAATTCTCTATTGTAGGGAGAGTAGGTAGAAGGTTATAACATATAATGGTGGTATACGACTGTATTGTTCACTTATTTTTTCAAATTGTAGGTTAGATTAGATTTAGTGGCTGCCTGATATTTTTTAGGCTCATATAGACATAAAGAAGGAATATGATCACCTCAAACATGTTTCAAGAGCAAAATGTTATTTTTGGATGGGAAGGTATTATCCTCTCTCAGTAATGATGGTGATATTTCTTAGTGTTTCAAAGCTTCTCTAAATAGTTTCACGGCAATGTGGAACGCCGTTTCGACTCGGTTATAAAAATGCCATTGAGGTAAACATAAATCATATCGGGCAGCACTCAGTGATGAGAGAGAAGTGATATCAAAATGGAGTTTAAAGTCGAAGTGAGCCTCAATTATTGGGTTGCCACTATATAACAGGTTGGCTGATAAGTCCTCGGTCTAACATAGAAAACACACATTTTTTTTTTGTCAAAATTCGTTTTTATTATTCAACATAGTTCCCTTCAAGAGCGATACAACGATTATAACGACCTTCAAATTTTTTGATACCATTTTGTTAGTACTCCTTCGGTTTTGCCTCAAAATAGGACTCAGTTTCGGCGATCCCTGCGAGCTTCCTTTTGAGGTCTGAGAACAAGAAAAAGTGGCTGGGGGCCAGATCTGGCGAATACGGTGGGTGGGGAAGCAATTCGAAGCCCAATTCATGAATTTTTGCCATCGTTCTCAATGACTTGTGGCACGGTGCGTTGGTGGAACAACACTTTTTTCTTCTTCATATGGGGCCGTTTTGCCGCGATTTCGACCTTCAAACGCTTCAATAACGCCATATAATAGTCACTGTTGATGGTTTTTCCCTTCTCAAGATAATCGATAAAAATTATTCCATACGCATCCCAAAAAACGGAGGCCATTACTTTGCCAGCGGACTTTTGAGTCTTTCCACGCTTCGGAGACGGTTCACCGGTCGCTGTCCACTCAGCCGACTGTCGATTGGACTCAGGAGTGTAGTGATGGAGCCATGTTTCATCCATTGCCATATATCGACGGAAAAACTCGGGTGTATTACCAGTTAACAGCTGCAAACACCGCTCAGAATCATCAACACGTTGTTGTTTTTGGTCAAATGTGAGCTCGCGCGGCACCCATTTTGCACAGAGCTTCCGCATATCCAAATATTGATGAATAATACGTCCAACACGTTCCTTTGATATCTTTAAGGCCTCTGCTATCTCGATCGACTTCATTTTACGGTCATTCAAAATCATTTTGTGGATTTTTTGATGTTTTCGTCGGTAACCACCTCTTTCGGGCGTCCACTGCGTTCACCGTCCTCCGTGCTCATTTCACCACGCTTGAATTTTGCATACCAATCAATTATTGTTTATTTCCCTGGGGGCAGAGTCCGGAAACTCATTATCAAGCCAAGTTTTTGCTTCCACCGTATTTTTCCCCTTCGGAAAACAGTATTTTATCAAAACACGAAATTCCTTTTTTTCAATTTTTTTCATAATAATAAAAGTTGCTTCACAAAAGACGCTCTATCTCACAAACTAATTGACTTACAGACGTCAAATTTTGACACGAATCATTTGAAGGTCGGTACTATATAAAAATAATATGCATTTAATACTAGCGACGCCATCTATGTGTCAGACTTATCAGCCAACCTGTTAAACCAATTTCCTTAAGGGAAATGGATTTAAATGTTATATAGATTTCTATACCGATGGGTCCAAATTAGATGGACAAGTGGGTTTTGGAGTATATTCCTAGAAGACTTAGAACTTAATATCGCAAAACGATAACCTAATCACTGTAGCGTTTTTGTCAGACCGAAATGCTAACAATAAGAGAATGGGTAAATTGGCTGAGAAGTAATGTTCCAACAAAAGTTGACATAAGTTTGTAGCATACACCTTCATACATACATTTAATTTACTTTTTTCCTATAAAATCATAATTTAAAATAGTAAGCCTTGAATTCACAATATTTGTATTGTCAAAAGAAATGAAAAACAAGTATATACGGCCGTAAGTTCGGCCAGGCCGAAGCTTATGTACCCTCCACCATGGATTGCGTAGAAACTTCTACTGAAGACTGTCATCCACAATCGAATTACTTGGGTTGCGGTAACACTTGCCGATGGCAAGGTATCTTAAAACTTCCTAACACCGTAATACATACCACATAGTCCATACGTGGTATATATTAAACTAAAAAAGGCAGATTAAATACGTATATAATTATGTTTAAAGTTTCTATAGAAATAAAATTTCGACAAAATAAAATTTTGACAACATTTTCTATAGAAATAAAATTTGGAAAAAATTTCTATAGAAGTAAAATTTGGAAAAAAAATTTCTATAGAAATAAAATTCTGACAAAATTTTCTATAGAAATAAAATTTTGACAAAATGTTCTATAGAAATAAAATTTTGACAAAATTTGCTATAGAAATAAAATTTTGACAAAATTTTCTATTGAAATAACATTTTGACAATGTTTTCTATAAAAATAAAATTCTGGTAGATTATTTTTGGCTCGAGTGGCAACCATGATTATGAACCGATAAGGACCAATTTTTGTGTGATTGGGGATCGCCTATATACAACTATAGACCGATATGGACCAATTTTGGCATGGTTATTAGCGACCTTATACTAACACCACGTTGCAAATTTCAACCGAATCGGATGAATTTTGCTCCTCTAAGAGGCTCCGGAGATCAAATCTGGGGAGCGGTTTATATGGGGGCTATATATAATATGGACCGATATGGACCAATTCTTGCGTGTTTGTTGGAGACCACATTCTAACACCACGTTCCAAATTTCAACCGGATCGGATGAATTTTGCTCCTCCAAGAGGCTCCGGAGGACAAATCTGGGGATCGGCTTATATGGAGGCTATATATAATTATGACCGATATGGACCAATTTTGACATGGTTGTTAGACAATATACTAACGGACCAAATTTCAGCCGGATCAGATGAAATTTGCTTCTCTTAGAGGCTCCGCAAGCCAAATCGGGGGATCGGTTTATATGGGGGCTATATATAATTATGGACAGATGTGGACCAATTTTTGCATGGTTGTTAGAGACCATATACTAACACCATGTACCAAATTTCAGCCGGATCGGATGAAATTTGCTTCTCTTAGAGCAATCGCAAGCCAAATTTGGGGGTCCGTTTATATGGGGGCTATACGTAAAAGTGGACCGATATGGCCCATTTTCAATACCATCCGACCTACATCAATAACTACTACTTGTGCCAAGTTTCAAGTCGATGGATTGTTTTGTTCGGAAGTTAGCGTGATTTCAACAGACGGACGGACGGACATGCTCAGATCGACTCAGAATTTCACCACGACCCAGAATATATATATATATATATATATATATATATACTTTATGGGGTCTTAGAGCAATATTTCGATGTGTTAAAAACGGAATGACAAAGTTAATATACCCCCATCCTATGGTGGAGGGTATAATAAAATAGAATCTTAAGGAAATTTTGTATAAAACAGACGTATTAATATTTTTCTCCACAAATTAGTGACCCAGACCTTTTCCACACTCGTTTCTAATTCGAATTTTTGGAAAGAATGTCCAAAGGACAATCTAGACAGGCGATTGCGGTGGATTATCCAATCCCAATAATACTGGAGACATTTCTGAGTGTTTCAAAGCTTCTCTAAGTAGTTTCACATCAATGTGTAACGCCGTTCGGTATCGGCTATAAAAAGGAGGTCCCTCGTCATTGAGCTAAACATGGCAGCACTCAATGATAACAGAGAAGTTCACCACTGTGGTATCAAAATGGACTGAATAGTCTAAATGAGCCTGAAATATCGGACTGCCACCTAATCCATCCAGGCGAACTAGGAAATTTATCTACAATGTCGCATCCTTCAACTATAAAACTACGAATCCCAAGATACTGGAAGGAATTTCCAGCCGTCTGGTTTGCGCAATTGGAAGCTCAATTCGCAAATTACAACATATCAACGGAACGGTCCAAATACTTCACTGTACGAGTATTGCCTAGACCCAGAATTACTGGCCCAACTAAGTGACATAATTTTGGCACCACCAAGCGATGCGTACACTCAAATGAAGAAGCGTCTCATCGACCGTTTCTCTATTTCTGAGGAAAAGAGGATTCAAAGATTGCTTAATGATATGCCTATCGGAGATAAAAAACCAAGTTGCATAGAGTATAGACTAGATGATAGATAACTCCCCAAAAACTGTCTTTATTTTAAAGAAGCCGCATCTTTGGCTCGGAATCAATACCAAATTCCAAGTAAACTTTTTTGAGTGCGGTTGTGATTTTTTCAGTCATTTCATTCAGATCGGACTGAAGTGAGCAAAATCATTACTGATAGGAGACAAACCACTGAACTACACTGGAAAAAAAAATATATTGTCGTGAAGATAAAGATTTCATCTCCCTAAAATACGAATGCGAAGCATCTCTGATATAAATTTTTGTTTCTTTGCCCAATAGTCGATAAACTTTTCAATAAAGTCGTTTTTACCTTATAGTTAAGTGATTCGACTTAAACATGGGTATCTGTACATTAAAGAAAATTTCGTTGAACTAAGATCAACTTAGCTTTAATAAGACCAACTTAAAAATTCTTTTGACTTTTTGTATCTTGACTACAATGCAAAAAAAGCTTTCAAAAATAGGATATGTTACTATATAAAAGGCGTTTCTTACGTGCAAATTTTTTGTTTGCAGTCGATTTTGAATTTGGAAATTTAAGTTGCTTTAAAAAAATTTTGATACCACATGAAACGAATAAAAATTTTTTTCCTAGAATTAAGTAAGCAAAACTCAAACTTAAAATAGAATTGGGTATTAAAGGTATTCTTACCGTTTCTTTGGTTTGGAATCAATACCAAAATCATTAGCAGAGAAAATCTTTGGAACCGAGCATGTTCTAATTTTCATTGCAATCCTTTGTCATTCTTGTTACAAACCAATTGCCGAACTAAATTGTCTCTTGTTCTCTTATTCTAAGGGGGTGGTAGGGCATGATATAAGTACAAAGTTAATGTGTCCACTAAGACCTCAGCTCACAATGTTAGCAGAATGCGGAGGTGTTAAAACATTTTGCGTCACAGGCGAAATACGAGTCATTCGTAGGCTTGCGAAGCCATGAAAGGCGAAACGAACAACAGTACCACGGGAACACTGAACGACAACGTATCGTAACGAAGAAACATAAACCAAAAAAAATCAAACGCACGAAAAAGCTCATTAAATATTACACAGTTCAAAAAAAAATAGAAAAAAAGCAAAAACAACAAGCACTAACATAACCATCTTACACACATATGTCTTAAACCTAACCTAAACAGTACTGAAGGAGGAAAGGCAAGGAATAAACACACATCCACATACACACACACACCCTAAAGTAACATTTTGCCAACTAAGCAGCAAGAAGAAAATCATAAAATCCTCCATACACACACACATTTTACCCCTCCTCTTAACAACTCAAGGCAGATAAAACATATACGACGACAAACGAGAAAATTGTTATAATATTAAAGAAAATCAAAAGAAATATATAGAAAAAATATTAAAAACAAAAAACAAGTAGTTATTTCAAATTAAAAGCAACATAAGTTAACAAACCCCCCTCTCTCGCCATCTCTCATTGTCATACTACATCACCAAACCACAGAGAGGGTAGAAGAGAAGAAAATTTCAAAACGTTGTATAAAAAAATCAATAATTGCCAACAAGCCAAAAGGTTAAAGGCACTCACCATCACTGGGGCCTGCTCTGCTCGAATTGCAACAATGACCGGCCACCATATGGAAGCAGAATAAAAATATATAGAATCATAATTGATATAGTTTTAAATAATACAACATAATAAATTGTGAAGAGTCAGTGAAGAAATAACAAAAAACTAGAAAATTTACTAGAAATAGAAAAAAAAACAACAGATATTTGTTTGCTGTGAAAATTTACAAAACTTAAAGGAGATAACCAAAGAAAAAAAAACCAACAATATGTTAACTGTGGGTGGTGGAGTATGCCTGAAAACACTTGTGGCCATTATTGTAATGCTAAGCATTCTGGGTCAATGCGAAATGTCATATTACCCAGGTAAGTTAAAAATAGATTTCAGAATGACGCTAATAGTACTTATCTATTAATGTAACTAACATTTGGTTTTTGTCAAGTAAGAAATAAAAATTATATACATACAGAAACATTGATATGTACATACATATGTATCTGAAATATACATGGTATTTGAGTGTATGTATGTTTTGTACAAGTGTTTGGATGTGTGTGAGTTTTCTAAACAAAAAATACCTGAACAGGTTAATAAACATTTCCCCCTCTCCCATCAAGTGTTTAATTGCCATCAATTTACTAGCATATTGTCACAGCTATCTACCGTTATAACTCTCTCTCGCTCTCTTATCTCTTATGTTTCTGCTTCTTCTACCTTTTTTGAATAGTTAATGACATCTTCCATCTTCATTAATAATATGGAGAATGTTGCAATTCACAATGAAAATTTAACCTTTCAACCATATGCGTGCATATTGTGAGAAAGCTGAAGAAAACATATCCATGTATACATAAAGTATGTTGGTATGTGTTTACACATGAAGGTTTAGCTTCTCACATTTTTATATACACTGTAGCCTACAGGCTCAGTCATAAAATATCATACCAACAATTGCAGGCAGTCATCTCTACGCAGTTAGGAAAAAAAATATCCATTCATATTGTAAAGGTCTTCTTTGCCTATTCCCGCTGCCCCTCCCCCCACTTTCTCCAGTGTATAGATCCTCTTGCAAATGTCTAAAAATATAGTTCGCATTATTAGTTTTGAGTTGCCATATTGATAGAAAATATGGCAACTATGATATATTAGAATATTTTTTGGTGGCAGAAAGCAAATTTTTTTCGGAATTTTAAAGGAAGCGGGAAAAAGCTTCCACATAGAAGTTGATAGCATACGTGATCTAACCATATTGTGTGGATAGCCAGAAAAACATTTGGAAATTCTTCATTACTTTTAATGTAAAGAAATTACCTTTTTGAAATTGATTTAATTTTCACTTCTCAACTTTTGTTTTAGGCTGTTTTTTTTTTGGCAAATTTCGCAAATTTATAAATTTTCTCATTATGCAAGCCAAAAAACGTAATTTCCAAAAAAATAGTTTAGAAATGCACAGACCCATTTCTCGGCAGGCTTGGAATTGCTTACGTATAGATAAAAGTAAGAAATTAAGAAAATAAATTTGAAGAATTAATGAGGAAGCAATGCAGCGGATACTTCTGCCCTATGTAAAATTCTGAGCCAATTTTGCACCACTTCCGGAATATAATAAAACAGGTTGGCTGATAAGTCCCCGGTCTGACACATAGATGGCATCGCTAGTATTAAATGCATATTATTTTTATATAGTACCAACCTTCAAACGAATCGTGTCAAAATTTGGTAAGTCAATTAGTTTGTGAGATAGAGCGTCTTTTGTGAAGCAGCTTTTGATTGGTATGCAAAATTCAAACGAGTTGAAATGAGCAAGGAGAACGGTGAACGCAGTGGACGCCCGAAAGATGTGGTTACCGACGAAAACATCAAAAAAAAAAAATACACAAAATGATTTTGAATGACCGTAAAATGAAGTTGATCGGGATAGCAGAGGCCTTAAAGATATCAAAGGAACGTGTTGGTCATATCATTCATCAATATTTGGATATGCGGAAGCTCTGTGCAAAATGGGTGCCGCGCGAGCTCACATTTGACCAAAAACAATAACGTGTTGATGATTCTGAGCGGTGTTTGCATCTGTTAACTCGTAATACACCCGAGTTTTTCCGTCGATATGTGACAATGGATGAAACATGGCTTCCTCACTACACTCCTGAGTCCAATCGACAGTCGGCTGAGTGGACAGCGTGGAAAGACTCAAAAGTCCGCTGGCAAAGTAATGGCCTCTGTTATTTAGGATGCGCATGGAATAATTTTTATCGATTATCTTGAGAAGGGGAAAATCATCAACAGTGACTATTATATGGCGTTATTGGAGCGTTTGAAGGTCGAAATCGCGGCAAAACGGTCCCATATGCAGAAGAAAAAGTGTTGTTCCACCAAGACAACGCACCGTGCCACAAGTCATTGAAAACGATGGCAAAAATTCATGAATTGGGCTTAATTTTTTTAAATTTGTTTCGTTTATTTTTAATCTTGTGAATTGACGGATGATCATTTATATAAGTATATATTTTATTAACGGACAATGTGCCATGGATTTTACGAACCTCTCACGAACACACAACAAAATCCGATATCATTGACATTACCTCCAAGATCTCTCTTGGGATGTACCGTGGTGCAATGGTTAGCATGTCCGCCTTACATACAAAGGGTCGTGGATCGTATCCCAGTTTCGACCAAACACCAAAAAAGTTTTCGGTGGTGGATTATCCCCTCTCAGTAATGCTGGTGAAATTTCTGAGTGTTTCAAAGCTTATCTAAGTAGTTTCACCGCATTGTGGACGCCGCTCGGACTCAAGCCTGAAATATGGGGCTGTCGCTATACCTAACCTATCCAAAGTGCACTTCAAACGAAAATCCTCTCTAAGATAAGCTAACATTCAATGATATTCAATTGCAGATGCAGATTCTGTGACGCTGGATATTTGCTCCTCCGGAGCCTTCGCAATAAATTGGTGAAGGAAAATGTTTGAGAAGGAAGATGAAACTCCCATTGAAAATGAAATGGCATTAAATTTCTCTTTGGTGATTGTGAAGAGTACATCGGAGTAATATTAGACAGAAAGCTGAAGCAATGGCGAGGAAATCACAGTGGCAACACAATAATATACATAGCCATAGTTGGACATACAATGCGTTATAATCTGTTGGTTAGAATTTCAGCAATCGAATTTCTAAGCCATTCTAAAAAAGTTCCGGAAATGGCATCTTGGTATTGGGAGCGCAAATTAAAAATGTTTGGGGATTTATTTCAAAAGAAATTTTAACAGGCTAATCAATCGAAGAATTATCCATTGCTAGCTGCTATTTTTCGTCAAGAAATACCGCCTAGTCTTTTGACTCAATCTACGAATCGACCCATTAGAACGAAAATATTGATCAGCCAGGTCATACGTCACCGATCGGTATAAGTGGTAATCATAAGGAGCAATGTCTGGGCAATACGTAAAGTGGGGTAGACATTTACATATGAGAGTTTCAAAATACGTTTTTACAAGTTTTACAACATGTGCGCAGCGTTATCCTTATGTAGAATTTCCTTTTCGTGCTTTTCCAAATATTGTAGCCGTGTATCACGCAATGCTCTGTTCAAAAGCATCAATTCAGTTTGATACAAAGCTCCTATGATCTTTTCAGTAGGTTGCAGCAGCCTATAGAACATCGCCCCAGCTGATCCCATCGCATACACAGTTTAAGCTCCTTTCCATGGATATTCGATTTTGCCGTCGATGTTGTGTCATGGTCGGTTACCCCAATATTTTTTTCGGTTGGGATTGTTGTGATGAATGCATCTTTTTCACCAGTAACCATGCGATGCAAAACCCCTTTCCTTCGGAGCAAATGTTTACAAGCTTCACACATATGTTTTTGCTGCTTTATGGGCACTAAACTTGATATATGGGAATGTAGTTATAACATGAATATAACAGGTTGGCTAATAAGTCCCCGGTCTAACAAAGAAAAACTCATTTTTTTGTCAAAATTCGTTTTTATTATTCAACGTAGTTCCCTTCAAGAGCGATACAACGATTATAACGAGCTTCCAATTTTTTGATACCATTTTGGTAGTACTCCTTCGGTTTTGCCTCAAAATAGGCCTCAGTTTCGGCGATCACCTCATCATCTGAGAACAAGAAAAAGTCGCTGGGGGCCAGATCTGGAGAATACGGTGGGTGGGGAAGCAATTCGAAGCCCAATTCATGAATTTTTGCCATCGTTCTCAATGACTTGTGTCACGGTGCGTTGTCTTGGTGGAACAACACTTTTTTCTTCTTCATATGGGGCCGTTTTGCCGCGATTTTCACCTTCAAACGCTCCAATAACGCCATATAATAGTCACTGTTGATGGTTTTTCCCTTCTCAAGATAATCGAAAACAATTATTCCATGCGCATCCCAAAAAACAGCGGACTTTTGAGTCTTTCCACGCTTCGGAGACGGTTCACCGGTCGCTGTCCACCCAGCCGACTGTCGATTGGACTCAGGAGTGTAGTGATGGAGCCATGTTTCATCCATTGTCACATATCGACGGAAAAACTTGGGTGTACTACGAGTTAACAGCTGCAAACATCGCTCAGAATCATCAACACGTTGTTGTTTTTGGTCAAATGTGAGCTCGCGCGGCACCCATTTTGCACAAAGCTTCCGCATATCCAAATATTGATGAATGATATGACCAACACGTTCCTTTGATATCATTAAGGCCTCTGCTATCTCGATCAACTTGATTTTACGGTCATTCAAAATCATTTTGTTGATTTGTTTGATGTTTTCGTCGGTAACCACCTCTTTCGGGCGTCCACTGCGTTCACCGTCCTCCATGCTCATTTCACCACGCTTGAATTTTGCATATCAATCAATTATTGTTGATTTCCTTGGGGCAGAGTCCGGAAACTCATTATCAAGCCCAGTTTTTGCTTCCACCGTATTTTTTCCCTTCAGAAAACAGTATTTTATCAAAACACGAAATTCCTTTTTTCCATTTTTTCACAATAACAAAAGTTGCTTCACAAAAGACGCTCTATCTCACAAAGTAATTGACTTACAGTCAAATTTTGACACGAATCATTTGGAGGTGGTACTATATAAAAATAATATGCATTTAATACTAGCGACGCCATCTATGTGTCAGACCGGGGACTTATCAGCCAACCTGTTAGTTTCAGTATTGTCTCATGTGTATATCCCGAACTACCCATGTGTTTTCAGTTCAGCAGTACAAATTTGGGCACTCAATATATCGGAGGCATATTCAGTAAAACAGGGAAAGTTAACACGGACATAGTCACCCAGAGAAGGAAGGAAGGAATGTTTCAAAAGCATCTACTGTTTTTATGTTGCATCTACTGTCTTCATTTATATTGGTTAAAGATTCTGTCGTTTTGTTTGGTTACAAAGTTAAGATGGACATAGTGCACGTAGAAAATTTGGAATTTGATCACATCAAACATGTTTCAAGAGCATAATCTTATTTTGGAGGTGGAACTTGGAACATTTTTGTCTTTCTTTAGAATACCACCATATTCATCACAATGAAAAAAGACTTTCTTACCTTCTTATCGAGTGCAAAATCCTTACGGTTGAAGGCACAATTAATTCTTATCGAAGTTATTATATGGCAGAAACTTCTTGTAAATATACAAAGAAGGGATAAAGAGATACACAAAAAGTATATTTTCAGCTAGGATAGCGATAATCTTATGTTGGCCTTCAAAATCTAAATTTCGGTTTAGCGGCATTAAAGTAGATTTTTTCAAGAGTTTTTTTTAATTGTGTTAACTAGATTTTTGCCAACATGAAAAGTAGTTTTGAGTAAATTTTGAAAAACATTAAAAGTAGCCGATTTTGAAGATTTTCGACTTTTCTATCCCTAAAATCAATAATGGGCTAAATGAATTTTACTAGAATTTATATGTAAAAAAAACTGGCGTTTGGAGAAAAATTCTTGAGAAAAATAAGATCAGCTATTTCTTGTTCATTACCTGTTCGTTGAAGAAGAAGAAGTAGTTGTCTACATGTGACCAACAGGTAGTAATATCACAGCAACATATAAGTGGCTGGGATAAGGCATTCTGTACTGAAAGAACTTTGTATCTCTATTTAAAATTTGCTTAGTATATTTTACACTTTTACTATGTTTCTTAATTTACAAAATTGTTATTGCAAAAATTATAGCAAAACTGGAGCTATAGGCAATCTATGATGTGGCAGCCCTTGCAGGCTGCACAGTTACCATTTTTCTCATTGTTGGTGTTGTTTCATTTTCTAAACATTTTTTTTCTTTTATATCATATCCTTGTATGTATGCGAGTGAATACAGATTTGTGTATGTGTCCCCTATACAACTAGCCCAGCGAGTTTTTTTTTTTTTTAACGAAGTCATAAACTAACAACAACAACAAATCCTATTTTATATCCACATATATTCGCCCATACACATTCGCTCTCGTACAATGCAAAAACGACTTGTTGTCGACATTTAGACGACTTCCGTTTTTAACTGTTTCCAATATCAATGTAACATAAGAAGACACACACACACAGTAGCAACCAAAGTTGTCTCATAAAACAGAGAACGCAAGAGCAGCATCAGAATCACAATCCATAACCCAGCGGCGTAAATCGAGAGCACTTTCGATTTAAATCATTCACGGAGCCCTTATTTCAGAGGCAATACTCTACGATTGGGTCTTATAAAATAATCCCTTTTGTAAGACCTCTTCCTTCTTTACAAAAAAAGTTGATACTCATTCATCATTCATTGCAAAAAACAGGCCTTAAAAAAGGTCTTTTTTTACTAAGATCGCTATTCCTTTTCTCATAACATACTTGTTGTGGCCTTTTGAAATGGCTTATCTGGGATATGTGTTTAAAGACACATTTTAAAGAACCCTAATAGGCCTTGTTTGGTATTGTGAATTACAATGTGTTCTTGCAACGAGGCAAAATAAAACGATTTTTAAAAAGCAACTCATATTCTCATAGCAAGCTCTTATAATTTACGAGACCTTTGAAAAGCCCTTATGCCGTAAGCCAATTTATAAGTTTTTCGACAACGAGTCACAAACATTATAACGGCTTTAAAAAAAGACATGTTCTCATATGCGCACTTTTTTAATCTAAGAGACCTTTGATAAGGCCTTATGCCGTAAGTTTATAAGTAACCGAAAGTTAAGAATAAAAATAATTTTGCACAATTTAAAGCAACACGTGTTTCTTCATTCGGGTTTGTGATTTCGTTTGAGCAAGTCGAGGTATTTGTTTTTTATTTTAAGTAGCTGAAGTGTCAGATATGCGGTAAGTATATATTTTTGACGAATATTATACTATATTGAATTATATTATAATAATAATTTTATAATAATTTTACTTATTTATTTAGCGGCAACTTCTACCATGAAAGCCAATGATCTGTTCAATATGTGGAAATCAGACGTCCAATACGAAATCAGTTCCTATGAAGAAGGCGATTTATTTTTTATAGTACAATTTTATATAGTACAAAATAAAATAAAAAGAATTCTGCACAAATTTTGGGTTTCTTGTTTATATATGAAATTTGGAGTAGGTCCTTTATAAGGTATGTAAACAAGGCCTTTAAACAGCCTTCATAAAAAGGCATTAAATTGGCATTATTTTAAACTCCTATTAAGAGGCCTCTATTTATATATGCTCCATAAAGCCCTTTAATGTATACATTATAAAAGGCCTTATTTTATCACACATTATAAAGAACTTATTTGAGGCACTTCCTAAAAGGCCTTAAAATAATGACCTTATATTAGCCCTTATGCTGTAAGTTGAAGTCGGACCCCTTGGTCGGCTATGACACCCTGTGTAAAAATACAATGAATATGTAATGGGAAGTCAATGCCTTGTGTCTGCAAATAAATACCTTTTAAAAGGCCTTATGAAGAGCTATTTCCGCCGCTGGGAAGTTCACACACACACACACACACACACACTCACGTAGATATTTTCTACAAAGCGTGTGAACCTATTCACTGTTCGAGGGGAAGTTACACAGGGAGCTAACAGAGTTTGAGGTAGGATTTTATACAAGGAAATAAGTAAGTGAATTATAGAAGCGAACTCTAAAGTTGGCCATGTAAAAAATGCACTATTCAATATTGATGGGGAAAAGTTGACCATCTTGGTTAATTACAAGAGGAAGTCAGTCTTGATTTACATGGAGTTCGTTATAAAGGAAGTGTGGCTTCCTTTTCGATTCATTTTCCAAAAAATGGATATTGAACAGCAAAATAAACTAAAGTTAAGGGGACTACTTTGAAGACAATCTATTTGAAACTTGCCAATGACCGAAATTGGGAGTTGTATTAATGTTTTTTCTGTTTTAATGCCCATAAAAAAGGAAAATATGAAGCATTTGCCCACCAAAAACTTTAAATGTTTAAGGGTTAACATTTTATTTGTTCTTATTTAATATGTATTGTATAAATAAAGGGAGTGGAGAAGAAAGAGGACAACATACCATATATATCACAAGCTTGGCACACTAAAAATTTTTCTGCAAATCCTATACAATTCTTAGAACAAAGGAAACGTTTACAAAAGGGTCACCAAAATGGCTCGTTTTTTGGTGCTTTAATAAGAGGAAAATACTTTTGTTGACCACAATGACTCGTGCTTTGGCCATTTTGTAAGAGGGAAATACTTTTCTTCTATGAATTTTGAAGGACAGAACATTTTTGGAGAACGAAAATGCTTGTCCACGTGCCGTTACTTCAATATCATATCCTTTTGAAGAATACCTTTACTTAAGAATAAAAATTGTACCTCTTCGATATTCAGATGATACTCTTTCAGGTTATAAATGCATTCCAAATTAATGATGTGTCATAATGGGGTTAACTTCAATGGTTTCCCCCAACAATTGTGTATGAAAATTTACATTTTAAAGTTAGTGTCATGAAATGGGAACTAATGTACATCTCGATTTTATCAGATGGAAGATCAAGGTATAAGATGTAGAAGATTTATTTTTTCCAGAATTAAGGTGTTGAAGTCATGGTATTTGTAGAACAGATGCCATTTCATCACCTTCTCCATGTCAGGCAAAAAAATCTTATTTTCGACGTGCAGACAGGTGGTGCTTTCGCCAGCATCTCGATTAGTAACCTAATGTATCCACCCAGAACTCTTGCTTAAGGTGATATCGACAGTCTCTGGTTAGTTCAATGATACGCCAACTTAGGGTCCTTGGACCGGTTCCTTATCGAAGCCTCACAGGCTATGGACTTTGGACAAACAAATAGTCCACAGAAGAACAATTCAGAAAAATTTGTGCAATTAAAGTCTTAATTGAGTTTTAAAAAATATTCAATTAAAAATTTAATTGATTCAACCATTTTTTTTAATTGAAACAAAAATCAATCACAAAATTTAATAATTAATTAATGAGATTAGTTAATTTTTTAATTGACTTTCAATAAATTTTTTAATTGATACTATCATTTCTGTGATTGAATACATTTCAATTAAAACTTAATTGGATCAATTAATTTCGTGATTGAAGACAAAAAATATTTTTATGTGTGTTTTTGGTGCATGATCTGAGCACCTGGTTATGTTCGTTATCCACTTAAGTCAGAAAGTGGAAGATTCCTGTCTTCAATGATGTAACTATTGAAAAATCGCCCTGGTGCAATGGTTACCTTGCCCGCCTTGCATACACAAGGTCGTGGGTTCGATTCCTACTACGACCGAACACCAAAAAGTTTTTCAGCGGTGGATTATCCCACCTCAGTAATGCTGGTGACATTTCTGAGGGTTTCAAAGCTTCTCTAAGTGGTTTCACTGGAATGTGGAACGCCGTTCGGACTCGGCCATAAAAAGGAGGTCTCTTGTCATTGAGCTTAACATGGAATCGGGCAGCACTCAGTGATAAGAGAGAAGTTCACCACTGTGGTATCACAATGGACTGAATAGTCTAAGTGAGCCTGATACATCGGGCTGCCACATAACCTAACCTAACCTAACCTATAGGATATCACGTGGACATCTGGAGATGGGTGGATAGCTATAGACACGTACACAGAAAAAATATTTCTTTCGCACGAAACGAAATTTTGAGACCAACGCAGTTTTCTTTTATTTGTAAAATTGTGCTAGGTCAGAAAGAGGAAGGTTCCTGCCTGCATAGAAGTGTCTTAATGTAACTATAGAAAAGTCGTCCGGATAGGATATCACGTGGACATATGGAGATGGCAGGGAAGCTAGAGCCACGAATAGAAAAAAAATATTCTTTCGTCCGAAACGAAATTTTGAGATCAACGAAGTCTTCTTTTATTTGCAAAGTTTTCTTTTTTAAGACAAATAAATATTTTTTAATAGTATCCGAGGTCGCGTTTATCCCCAGCGTTCTCTGTTCAGCCCGAATGAATTGACTTTAGTAACAAAGGGAAACTGCGATGGTGTAAAATTTAATCAGTTAAATTTTTCGAATTGGCTACCTTTGGCGCAATTTATGGCCTTCAAATGGCTAACAAAGTCATCACAAGCTGCACGGTATTTTAGCCCATTCCTGATGAAACGCCTTCTTGAGATGATCGACACTTACCACACCATTTGGTGCCAACCTTACTCTCCAATATGCTACAACGGATTGAGATCTGGAGATTTTTGATATGTGGCCATTGTGGGGTGGAAATAAAGCAAGCAACCTACTTTTTAAGCCTTTCTTGGTTGACGTGTGCTATGTGTGATGGTGCAGAATCTTGTTGGAATGTTCATGGTCTTCCATTGAAATGTTTGTCTGTCCTGGGCTTTAATAATATTTGTTATTATTAAAGCCCAGGTACGAGCGTTGAAAGAACATTGAGCGTTACGGCGTTTCATTCCATTACCATCGGTGGCACTTGAGTTCTGTTGGCAGTTGTAAATTTTCATCTGATCTCTTCGCCAAGTAAACCAGGAGAAAACAAATTCCCGGAGAAAACAAAACTCGGTAACTGGTCACTTTGGTGTAAATGAAGCAAATCAATCGTTGGTTCTTTCTAGTCTAAGTTTTTTGTGCATCGGTAAGCTCTTGAACTTTTTGGACCTTAAATGGCTTTAATCCAAGCCCATTCTCGCTATATGCTCAGCTCACGAGCAAGTTTTCGACCATAGTGGTGTGGATTTCGATTAAAATCTGGCCAGTATCACGGTATCGAGTAAACAAAAGATTAATTCACATTTAAATGCTGGAGGGCTCTAAATATAGCTACTTGTGGTTTTATAGCCAAATAAAATGCAATCACACTATCACGCTTGAATTCCATGACGAATTATTTTATTTCTGCATTCAATGGATGGATGCTTTTGTAAGCTTGCAAACTACACTTGTAAACAATATCATGAACTGTCACTGAAATAAATCTGTGAGCTGTCTGGCAAGCGGTTTAATAATGATAGCTTTAAAATGGTTGCAATACATAGCAGCAACATTGTATATGATTTTGTGGTGCAATGGTTACCAAGTTCACCTTGCATACAAAGGGTAGTGGGTTAAATACCTGCTTCGACCGAACACCAAAAAGTTTTTGAGCGGTGGTTTATGTCCTCTCGGTAATGCTGGTGACATACTGATTGCTTCCAAACTTCCCTAAATGGATTCACTGCAATGTGAAATGCCGTTCGGGCTCGGCTACAAAAAGGAGGTTCCTTGTCATTGAGCTAAACATGGAATCGGACAGCACTCGGTGATAAGAGAGTAGTTCACCACTGAGCTATCACAATGGACTGAATAGTCTAAGTGAGCCTGAAATATGAGGCTGTCACTATACCTAAGTTCGAACCAAGAAATAATATAATTTAAATTATTGGTATTTAATTTCATTTTGTAAACACCAAAGCTAGGTAAAATACCAATCCTGTGATATGTCTATTAGTGACAATTTGTATCAATTCCCCGCATGATACTTAAGAGACAGTTGCATCGTATAAATACCTTATAGTGTTGCTTACTATTTAGAAAAAAATTTCTTAATCTTATTAACAATTCTATTCATTTTGTATAAGATTTATATATATAATGAGTGAAACAGTTTGTACTGAAATGCAATTTATGCATCACTTCTCATTTTAAGCTATACGACCCCGATAACAGTTAAGTTGTAATACAGTTTTAAAACTGTATGGATATATGCAAGAGTTCATATTGAAGTGCACAATTAATGTGAATGTATGTGAGTGAATACATACGCACACACATATGTATAGCGAAATACATATATGTGTACATGTATGTAGAAAACTTCATCATCATAAATATAAGAACTTTGTGATATAAATTTCCAAACTGTAGCTGAAACAAAATTGCAAAGTTAAAATGTAAGTACTTAAGTGAACAAGTGTGAGAGAGCGAGAAAGCGATAGCTTGGGTGACTGTTAGCTTCACATCTCATCTCATATATGCCAGTTTTTCGTTATTTTTTCTTCTTTGGTTCTTTTAAATGTGCACGATGACAATTTTATATGAAAAATGAGAATCTTAACTCATACAACAACGAAAAATGAACATGAAAAATGTTCTTATAAAATGTATTAATCTTTTAATGCATATAGTATGTGTGCATTTAGACACACACACATGCATTTATATACATGTATGTGTCAGTGCAAAGGCATTCTCTCTTCTGATACTAAGAAGAATTTTAAGTATGCTCTACAATCTAAAACAATACCAGGATTTTTTTTCTTAAATAACTCGAAATTCCACACGCGCTATGTCCCCACGTCTGGCATCGCTCCAATATTTCCCTATAGCACTTTAACACAGTGTTATGTTCGTTTATTCGTGCTTGAAAATTCATTTTATTTTCTTTAAATTACGGTTATGGCGTTTCGAGGCAAAATAAGTTCTTTTCGAATAACTTAATGTGTTTGAACTTCATATCCTTAATAATTAATAAAGTTTATGGGCTATACAGAGATTAATACAGCAATCCCTCGATTTACGTTGTTTCGATTTACGTCGTCAAATTTTTTGTTCCATCCAACTTCGATTTACGTCGTCAGTTTTTATTTTGCCCACTTTATCAGACACACCTTTCATAAGTAAAATAAGTAGCAACGATGATGATATCGAAACATTTTTTCCTGAAATTCTTACCCAAATTACTGAATTACCTTTATTTATGAAGTTTTTAATTATGTACACGCACATAAATGAACTTAGGAGTAAGTATGAGCAATTTTTAATTCGGTTTCAGTCGTTTCACGACGTAAATCGAGGGATTACTGTATATACACTTATGGTCAAAATAATAAGTACACGTTGGCATTTTTCTTCTTTGTCTTCTTTTAATTTGGTTCTGTAACTAGAGGTGCGCAAGTGACACGAAATTGTCGTGACTCACGCGTGAGTCACGCTCATGGCAACGGCGTGAGTGTGCGTGAGTCATGAAAATATTATCTTCGTGAGTGTGTAAAGATTTACGCTTACGAAAATAATCCCGCTCACCAACATAAAACGCTTAAGAGTTAAATTCATTTACAATTTTAGTGACAACTGGGATTTTAAAAGTGTAATAACGCTCTCGATTTTAATAATGCTCATGTTTTTAGACACGTCCTAAGGTAAATTACTCAAAAAATTGTTCGTGAGTCACGACATTTTTCGTGAGTCACGATATTTTTCGTGAGTCAAGTTATTTTTCGTGAGTCACGGTATTTTCGTGCGTGAGTACAAATTTTCTTTTCGTGAGAGTGCGTGAGTCCTACCAAACAATATCGTGCGTGAGTAAGATTTATGCGTCGTGAATGTGCGTGAGCGTGTGTAAAATATTACTCACGTGCACACCTCTAGTTGTAACTACGTCATGTAACTAAAGTTCAATATTGGCAGCACTGATTCAATAAAAAAAAACGCAAAAATGTCATTATTTTTGTTTCCTGTGCTCCCTTTGTGATGAAGCACTTTATTTTGTTGGTCAAAAAAATAAGTACATTGTGCGTTTTTATATTACGCTTACGAAAATAATCCCGCTCACCAACATAAAACGCTTAAGAGTTAAATTCATTTACAATTTTAGTGACAACTGGGATTTTAAGATTGTAATAACGCTCTCGATTTTAATAATGCTCATGTTTTTAGACACGTCCTAAGATAAATTACTCAAAAAATTGTTCGTGAGTCACGACATTTTTCGTGAGTCACGATATTTTTCGTGAGTCAAGTTATTTTTCATGAGTCACGGTATTTTCGTGCGTGAGTACAAATTTTCTTTTCGTGAGTGTGCGTGAGCGTGAGTCCTACCAAACAATATCGTGCGTGAGTAAGATTTATGCGTCGTGAATGTGCGTGAGCGTGTGTAAAATATTACTCACGTGCACACCTCTAGTTGTAACTACGTCATGTAACTAAAGTTCAATATTGGCAGCACTGATTCAATAAAAAAACGCAAAAATGTCATTATTTTTGTTTCCTGTGCTCCCTTTGTGATGAAGCACTTTATTTTGTTGGTCAAAAAAATAAGTACATTGTGCGTTTTTATATGAAAATGTTTAAATTTTGCGAAAAAGTTTGTTATTGTGTTTTTAGTGGCGATGAATTGAATGGAACTTTAATAAAAATTAGTTACTACACAGAGAATACGGATTGGTTATGACAACCGAATTTATTGCCAACCTCACAGACCATTCTAGCTCTGTTACGATCACAAATAACAGATAATATCGATATTTTTTGTTTGTTTTAAAGTTTCAAATAATACAAAAAATTCTTCAACTTATTTTCATTAATACAAATGACATTAAAAAATTCCAAATGTTATTCGGTTGTGAATACTATATGCAAGTGGTAACTGCTGAATGATAGTTGAGAATTTTCCTTACGGTTGGTCGTATCAACCAATTTGAATCAAAATTAATCAAATGAGGTAGGTTCGGTTGCCACAACCAATTATCTTGTAGCACGACAGAAAATCTGTTAAAAATCTCAACTAATGGTTACAGGTATGACCAAATGCATGTAAGTACAGAAAATTGGTATAATCAACTTTTATTTATTTCTAAATACAGAATATTCGTAAATTCAACCGAATTCCAACTAATCTATTCTCTGTGTGTAGATGAACCGAAAAAGTCATTGAAAACTTAAAAAAAGTAGAAAAGAAAAGACTGGTTTTAGCTCTACGAATCGAGCGAAAATCTCTTTGAACGACCCTCAAATCTTTTAAGAGATTATTACTTTGTGTCCAAAATGCCATAAACAAAAGAAGTTCTGCGAAAACACGTGGAAAACTTCGAAAAACAGATAATCTATTGTCCCAAAAAAGTCCCTTTCAAATCATCCAGACAAATTTCTGCTGAAATATTTAGGTAATGTAATTAGTGCATGCCAAATCACCCGGCCGAACAGTCAGAAAAGTTCCAATGCTAAGGGAAAAAAATGGTAAAATGAGTCTATGCTTCGCCAGAAAACATTATAGGTGGTCAGGAACGGTAGGTGAGAGAAAATGGCATAATGTCTTGTGGAGCGATGAAACTAAAAAAAAAAATATTCCGAAGTGGTAATAGTCGTAATGTTCGGCGACCCCAAGGAAAAGAATTTCATACGCGCTTCACAAAAATAACGGTCAAGCGTGGAAGCGGGAACATAGTGGTATGGGGATTGTTTTTCTGGTATGGCCTAGGTCGAATTTATCGCATAACTTATAAAATGACCCTGTTCGAATATAGAAATATATTGGAGAACACAATGCTGTCGTACGCAGAAGAAAACATACCTCTAAGGTGGGTGTTTCAACAAGACAACGATCCTAAACACATTTCTCGCTTTATTAAAAATTAATTCCAAGACAATGACATAACCCTTCTATATTGGCCTATTCAGTCACCAGACCCTAAACCCATTGAATTTTGCAGAAATATCAGCTTAGAGACCTAGGGGACCAGAAAAATGTAAAGTTCAGTTGTCAAGTGTTTCTTTTTCTATACACCTAGAGAAGGAATATGATCACCTCAAACATGTTTCAAGAGCAAAATATTATTTTTGGATGGTGACCATGTAACATGTTTGTCGCAAAAACATAACATGCTTTCTGAAAACAGATACATAATTTTCGAGAAAATAACATGGTTGCAGCGAATATGTTAATGGTCACCATCCAAAAATAACATTTTGCTCTTGAAACATGTTTGAGGTGATCATATTCCTTCGCTGGGTGTACAATCAGGTTAGTTCAACGGTGCTTAAAGCGTCGAATAATCTTGGCGAAAATTGGCCTGCATACATCGCATATGCATATGGGAGAAATGTTTCTTTTAAAGCTGGTGCAATGTTCATTTTTGTGTTTACCTTTTCTACGCTAATAGAAAAAATTGCGTTCCACAAGCGTGAACGGACGGTGTCAAAATGAAACGGAAACGTTCACAAAAAATCAAAACGGAATGTTCACGATTTCGTTCACGGGCGTTGGCCATTTGGCCATGAAAAGTCTTAAAATAATCATTAGACGTTATTATGGCAACTCTGCCTGTGGTGAAATGTGCTAAGGCGACTGTTAACGCGTATAGTGTAGACAACACAGGCTCGAGTCACGGTAGCGGAAACCTTTTTATACCCTCCACCATAGGATGGGGGGTATATTATCTTTGTCATTCCGTTTGTAACACTCGAAATATTGCTCTCAGACCCCATTAAGTATGTATATTCTGGGTCGTGGTGAAATTCTGAGTCGATCTGAGCATGTCCGTCCGTCTGTTGAAATCACGCTAACTTCCGAACGAAATAAGCTACCGAATTGAAACTTGGCACAAGTAGTTGTTATTGATGTAGGTCGGATGGTATTGATGGCCTCTAACAACCATGCAAAAATTGGTTCACATCGATCCATAATTATATATAGCTCCCATATAAATCGATCCCCAGATTTGACCTCCGGAGCCCCTTGAAAGAGCAAAATTCACCCGATCCAGTTGAAATTTGGTACGTGGTGTTAGTATATAGTCTCTAACAACCATGCAAAAATTGGTCCATACCGGTTTCAATTATATATAACCCCCCATTTAAACCGATCCCCAGATTTGACCTCCGGAGCTATTGGAGGAGCAAAATTCATCCGACCCAGTTGAAATTTGGTACGTGGTGAAATTTGGTACATTGCGCTAGTATATGGCCGCTAACAACCATGCCAAAATTGGTCCATATCGGTCTATAGTTATATATAGCCGCTTTATGTCAATTTCAAATATGTAAAAAAATGCAAAATTACATTAGGAGCATCTATTGGTGACTCACTATATAAGCCTTGTTGTCATAATGCTAATTTTGACTAACAAAGGACCAAAGCAACTCTTATGCTCATGTAGCTAATAACAAGGCAAATACTTGTAAAATATTTTCTAAAGAAATTCTTTTTGAAATCTTCCCCTATAGAATTTGTCAGGATTGTAGGAAATTTGTCATATCTTAAGAAAACGCGTCACAATTTCACACTAGGCTACTTAACAACATATCTACATGCTTTTTATCTCGGTGCCTCTTTGTATTTTCTCTTCCTCTTTTGCTAAGAGTACGACCCTTGCTGCGGGAATTTCGCAAACAGTACATAGCATAGAAAGCAAGCAGCTCTTTTCTCTATTGGTCGTGTATTCATGGGTTGCTTTCTTGTTGGATGGTTTTTGCTGCTGATTTGTATGGTGTTTGTTGAATGTGGCAGGAATGTGGTGAGGTTATACACGATGGGCTTTGGTGATAATAATGGTGTTGGGCCATTGCTGATAATGGTAGGGATATAGGAGACAAATTGTACGTGCTTTCATTTCATTCCATTCTACGTCACAACCTGTATTCATCCATACCCAGGACAGAACAAAAAATAACTCAACTGTTTTTTTTTTCTTCTATTTTCACTTGAACACATACATATACAAATGCATTAATGTGTATGTATACATATTAACATAGCCACTTACATACATATTTTCATTCTAATATTACTGGCCACTTTGTTTGCAATATTGGCTCGATAGATGACTGGGGATGGACCCCCCCTGTTTTAAGAACGATTGAACTTTACTTGTTAAATTCCATTCTATACCCAACGCAAATACCAGAACAATTTCATACATCGATGGAACAAAAGAAGGAAGGAAGGAAGCCACGGAAGTGAAGGGCACTCTATGCTAAAAGACGTCAACGGTCATTGGGGGGTATATCGAAATTAGAGAATGAGACATGAGGTTATGGCAACTGTAGGAAATTGTTGGAACGCAATAGCAATTATATGCTTCGAAATGAAATTAAAGAAATGGACAAGCAAATATAGTGGTACCATATTGGTAGTTGACTAGAACATTAGTGTGACAAGTATAAACAAAAAAACGTTTCCATACACCATATCCCTTAGAAATTTGGCATTCGTACATGGTTTAGTAATTTCGTGGAGTTTTCTTTTCGTGTAAAATACATTTTCCCTTATTTTATCTAGGCGATATGGATAACTATAGTTTTCGCGTAAGAATTGAGCATCTATTTGTGTTTTGACACAATGAAGGTGTCATTGAAAATCTTTATTAGAAACAATGAAAATAGCCACAAAATAAATTTTTTCAGAGCAGGAAATTTGTTGGCGGATTTCTATTTCTAAACCACTTTCTGATTTTCGTCTATGTCGCGTCTGTTAATATGAGCGAAAAAACTAAAAATAACGCGATATCTCAAAAGCTGTTCCATAAAAAAATTTTAATTTTTTTGTTTTCGAATTCAGCAGATCAAAATACATAAGAAAAGTCACATCTCATCAAATGTACATGAAAATTTTTTTTTTTTTGTAAACTAGTGTAATGGGTTACCACCACGGTTGCCACTCGATCCAAAACTAATTTGAAGAAAATTTTAACAAAAAAAACTACCAAATAAGTCTTTTTTTGCAGTGTTTGGTTTCTATAGAAAATGTTGTCAAAATTGTACTTTCGCAAATTTTATTCCTAGCGAAAATTTTATCAAAATTTTTGCCATAATTTTATTCCTATAGAAAATTTTGTCAAAATTTTACTCCTATAGAAAATTTTGTCAAAATTTTATTTCTATAGAAAATTTTGTTAAATTTTATTTCTATAGAAAATTTTGTCATAATTTCATTCTTATAGGAAATTTTGTCAAAAATTTATTCCTATGGAAAATTTTGTCAAAATTTTATTCCTATAGAAAATGTTGTCAAAATTTTAGTCCTATAGAAAATTTTGTCAAAATGTTATTCCTATCGAAAATGTTGTCGAAATTTTATTCCTATAAAAAATTTTGTCAAAATTTTATTCCTATATAAAATTTTATCAAAATTTTATTCCAATAGAAAATTTTGTTAAAATTTTATTTCTATAGACAATTTTGTCAAAATTTTATTCCTATAGAAAATGTTGCTAAAATTTTATACCTATAGAAAATTTTGTCAAAATTTTATTCCTATAGAAAATTTTGTCAAAATTTTATTTCTATAGAAAGTTTTGTAATAATTTTATTCCCATAGGACATTTTGTCAAAATTTTATTCCTATGGAAAATTTTGTCAAAATTTTATTCCTATAGAAAATGTTGTAGAACTTTTATTCCTATAGAAAATTTTGTCAAAATTTTATTCCTATAGAAAATTTTGTCAAAATTTTATTCCTATAGAAAATTTTATCACAATTTTATTCCAATAGAAAATTTTGTTAAAATTTTATTTCTACAGACAATTTTTTCAAAATTTTTTTCCTATAGAAAATTTTGTTAAATTTTATTCCTATTGGGAATTTTGTCCAAATTTCATTCCTATAGAAAATTTTGTTGAATTTTATTCCTATTGGGAATTTTGTCAAAATTTCGTTCCTATAGGAAATTTTGTCAAAATTTCATTCCCATAGGAAATTTTGTCAAAATTTCATTCGCAAGGAAATTTTGTCAAAATTTCATTCCCATAGGAAATTTTCTCAAAATTTCATTCCCATAGGAAATTTTGTCAAAATTTTATTCCTATAGAAATTTTGTCAAAATTTTATTTCTATAGAATATTTTGTCAAAATTTTATTCCCATAGGAAATTTTGTTAAAATTTTATTTCTATAGAAAATTTTGTAAAAATTTCATTCCTATAGAAAATGTTATCAAAATTTTATTCCTATAGAAAATTTTGTCAAATACCTGTTTGGTGGGGAGGAATATTTTGCAAAATCTACTAAAATATCAAGAATCCTACCAATCTACCATACAATAAAAAATCGACAACTTTTGGTAGAATTCTACCAACTGTGGCAACTGTGGCAACCGTGGTTACCACTCACAATAAATATCGATTACGGACTGCCAGACCCATCATATCTTAGGATCCAAACCAAACTTCCTTGATCTGACGGGCGAAGTCTACGTGTGGGTCGAACTCTAAGAACAAGATTGCAGTTGTAGCTGTTTACTGCTGGATGGTTACTGCGTAAACAACTGAAGAAAAACTAGACATAAATTTAGCCAATATTTGTTTAAAGTTATCGTACTGAGAAGATTTTAGTCTAGGTTAGGTTATAGTGCTTCTTCTCCATCATTAAAGCTCCCGCAGTAATCTTTCTTATCAGGAAAAGACCTATTGCAGTTGTGAATAAATCTTATATACATTGAGTTTAGATGGACCAGATTTGTTGGTGTAGATGAACCCCATCACGGGTTTTCATATTCCATGGGAGTCATATTTGTACAATTGTTACCATATCCACCTGGCATCCAAAGATTTTTCAGAAATGGTCATGACATTCCTGAATGTTTCAAAACGTCTGTAATTTCACCGTAATATGAAGGGCAGTTTAGACTCGGAATATAAAGGAGGTACCTTATCATTGAGCTAAACATAGAATCGAGCAGCACTCATTGATAGGAGAGAAGTCCACCAACTATGATAACACAATTGACAGAAGAGTCCATTCTTTCCTTCGGCCATTCCCCATCCTAATTGTCTCAGATTGCTACTTGCTATAAAAGAATTTTGATCTATTGCATTCAGAAATATAGTTATTTGACATGGAATGCAAGAGTGCTAATGTGCTTTATATTTGGCTAGAAAACAGCAAGTTGCTAAATGCACCCTCAAAAAATTCGCTTCTATAACATATACCCCAAACACATTTTGCTTCAAGCATATATATTTTTTCAGGATTGGTCCAAACAAAATATTGTTTCTATTGTTCAAACATATTATGTTTCACCTTAGGACATACACTGGTAGTAAATAATTTTAATGAAATTTTCTTTGTGTGAATATATTTTTAAGAGCCAATTGGTTACTTCCATTATTTTACTTGCAGCATACTCTCCAGGTCTCTCTTTCTAAACACATATATGTTTATAGGCTATTTCCAAATTAATATATGCTTGCATCTAAGCATATTATATTTACAAACATTTTATGTCCCAAACATAATATGTTCTAACATATTAACATATATGTCCCAAACATGTTATGCTAGTTAGCACTTAAAAATATTGTGTTAAAAAATTTGAGTTCCAAACATATAATTTTTACACCCAAACATATGAATAAATATTTTGTGAGAATAAACATTTTGTTTCTCGTATCATTGCTCGTTACTGTGATGCTGGCTGTATTGCATGTCGTTCAAAAAGTGGACGAAAAGAACGGTAACAATACCAGAAATTATCCGAAAAGTAAAGGTCAGATTTTATCGAAATGATAGGAAACTTACTCGTGAGTTGAACACATCGCAAGAACAAGAACTTTAGTCTCATTTTTGCAACATATATTGAAAAATGAGACTAAAGCCATTGAAGTTCCAAAAAGTGCAAGAGATCACCGATGCCCAAAAAATGTAGACTGGAAAGAGCCAAGGATTAGTTTCGCTTGCACGAAAGTGGCCGATTTTGCTTTATTTGTATTTTTTTATTAAATAATAATCAATCATTGCCCTAAAAAACTACAAATTGATAGAAAAAAGTATTATTAACAGATTCAAAATAAATGTAATATCACTTACATCTAAAATAAAAACTTACACCAATCTAACAAAACAAATAGAACCATTAAATTTTACAAAGGACTACAAAATGTAAATGAATGATAGAAAAAAAGGATTATTAGCAAATTCAAAAAAAAAAAAAAAATCACATACATCTAAGAAAAAAATATATATAAATCTAATGAAATAAAAAACAAGTATAAACGGCCGTAAGTTCGGCCAGGCCGAATCTTATGTACCCTCCACCTTGGATTGCGTAGAAACTTGTACGAAAGACTGTCAGCCACAATCGAATTACTTGGGTTGTGATAGCTTAAATAATTTCTAAATTGTGTGTTAGTCCATACGTGGTATACATTAGACAAAAAAAAGTATGTGTAGGTAAGTCTACAAATAATTACGAATCGATATGGACTTTTGCACGGTACGTAGGGAGCCAGAATTGAAATATCGGGGTCGCTTATATGGGGGCTATATACAAATATTGATATGGACCAATTTTTGTGTGATTGGGGATCGATTTATCTGAGGGCTATATATAACTATAGACCGATATGGATCTAGTTAGGCATGGTTGTTAACGGCCATATACTAACACAATGTACTAAATTTCAACTGACTCGGACGAAATTTGCTCCTCCAAGAGGCTCCAAAACCAAATCTCGGGATCGGTTTATATGGGGGCTATATATGATTATGGACTGATATGGACCACTTTTAACATGGTTGTTAAATATAATATACTAACCACGTACAAAATTTCAACCAGATCGGATGAATTTTGCTTCTCCAAAAGGCACCGGAGGTCAACTCTGGGGAACGGTTTATATGGGTGCTATATATAATTATGGACTGATATGAACCAATTCCTGCATGGTTGTTGGATACCATATACTAACATCACGTACCAAATTTCAACCGAATCGGATGAATTTTGCTCTTCCAAGGGGCTCCGGAGGTCAAATCTGGGGATCGGTTTATATGGGGGCTATATATAACTATGGACCGATTTCGACCAATTTTTGCATGGGAGTTTGAGGCCATATATTAACACCACGTACCAAATTTCAACTGAATCAGATGAATTTTGGTCTTCCAAGAGGCTCCGGAGGTCAAATCTGGTGATCGGTTTATATGGGGGCTATATATAATTATGGACCGATGTGGACCAACTTTTGCATGGTTGTTAGAGACCATATACTAACACCATGTACCAAATTTCAGCCGGATCGGATGAAGTTTGCTTCTCTTAGAGGCTCCGAAAGCCAAATCGGGGGATCGGTTTATATGGGGGCTATATATAATTATGGACCGATGTGGACCAATTTTTGCATGGTTGTTAGAGACCATATACTAACACCATGTACCAAATTTCAGCCGAATCGGATGAAGTTTGCATCTCTTAGAGGCCTCGCAAGCCAAATCGGGGGATCGGTTTATATGGGGGCTATATATAATTATGGACCGATGTGGACCAATTTTTGCACGGTTCTTAGAGATCATATACTAACACCATGTACCAAATTTCAGCCGGATCGGATGAAATTTGCTTCTCTTAGAGGCTTCGCAAACCAAATCGGGGGATCGGTTTATATGGGGGCTATATATAATTATGGACCGATCTGGACCAATTTTTGCATGGTTGTTAGATACCATATACTAACACCATGTACCAAATTTCAGCCAGATCGGATGAAATTTGCTTCTCTTAGAGGCCTCGCAAGCCAAATTTGGGGGTCCGTTTATATGGGGGCTATACGTAAAAGTGGACCGATATGGCCCATTTGCAATACCATCCGATCTACATCAATAACAACTACTTGTGCCAAGTTTCAAGTCGATAGCTTGTTTCGTTCGGAAGTTAGCGTGATTTCAACAGACGGACGGACGGACGGACGGACATGCTCAGATCGACTCAGAATTTCACCACGACCCAGAATATATATACTTTATGGGGTCTTAGAGCAATATTTCGATGTGTTACAAACGGAATGACAAAGTTAATATACCCCCCATCCTATGGTGGAGGGTATAAAAACAACTAAAGCTGAGTACTATGTTCAGTTTTCAAGCTGAAAACCAGCTTATTTTCACGGCTACTTTTTTTAATCAATTAATTTCGAAATATTAAATGGTTCGCAATCAATACGAACATAGTACTCACCTTAACATATTAAATTTTATAATCTTTTCTCCGATGAGAAGGCATTCCGAAGTTCCAAAGTCAGCTGAAAATTTACACGATCGATTGGTCACCAAACGCCGCCTATAGTAATAGTGTGGTTTGCCGTAACGGCTTTGGTTCACTCTCCGCTAAACAAACATTACGGTCATAGATTAGGGACCTTCCAACAGGACTCAAAACCATTCAACCATTCAACACTCGTCAACCAAGAATTGCTTAAGAAGGAGGTTCCTCTCTTCATTTCTATTACATAGTGGCCACCAAAATACCAAAGTGTCCATCATCTCAAGACGGCACTTCGCAGCTAATGGGTCAAAATTCCGCAGAGAAATCGTGCAGCGTGTTATGGATATTATTACCGAACTAATGTAAACTGATTCTAAAATTTGTGGTTATTTCCGTTTTTTTTGCTTTTGGAAAATATGCTTTAGAAAAATATAGCACTTTACTTTGTTACCAAGCATATATTAGAGATGAGCGATATTTGTGTACCTGTTACTTAGTCACTGTGATTCGTGAGTAACGAGTAACCACAGTGACTAAGTACATAGAGTAACAGTTACTTTCGAGACAGCTACTTTGTTCAATCATAAAATATTAACTTGTGTTGTACAAAATTTGCAAAGTTATCATCACTGTTTTCACTTTCGTTTTGTATATCTATTCTGTTTCTACTGATCACAACAAAAAATCACTAAGCAAATTCAAACTAGAAACGACAGTTACAGAGGAACTGTAGCTGTCCTACTCTAACACATACATTGAGGGCTTAATGAGACGAATGCAATCATTTCATAGGAAAATTCTCATGGTGATGGTGCGAAAAATTAGATAATGCCGATGTCGGCACAACTTGCGAGCCATCAATATGGAATTATTTTGATTCACATATAACTAAACACAAGTCCAGAGGAACAAATACATCCAAATCGATAATTGAAGTACAAAGATACTTGGAAGGCGACATTGTACCTAGAAACTTGAACCCATTGGGATGGTGGCGACAGAATAAGTACAAATACCCCTATCTTTCAATAATTGCTCAACAAAAACTTTGCGCTTTAGTATCTTCAGTACCCTGTGAAAGGGTATTTTCATATTGGTACTCAGCGAAAGACGAATGCGCTTAACCGATAATAAAACAAAAATGTTGATTTTTTGAATTCTAATTATAAATATATTAATAAAATTTAAAACCACATTTTGAAATAATAAAAAAAAAAACGTTTTCTATTTATTAGATTTTGGTTGATTTCTAAACGGTGATCACGTTCACTACTTAAAAGAACAGTGATTTTGTAATCACTGTTCTTCATAAATAACCGTTTGTCTCATCTCTAGCATATATCCACAGCGGCAATAGAACATATGCAGGCTCCCTTGGAATATGCTAGGCAGTTCCTAATATTGTTAACTCTTCTGTACTGTGCGATAACTCATGCAGCCTTACTCCACTTTTGTTTTAACTTCCGCTAATTCTTCATAAAAAAAAATAATTATTTAAATAAGCTTTGAGTTTCCAGTTCAATTCTTATCAATACCAGTTTGAGAATTTTAGGTTCCGTATATAAAATTGTTTTCTTAAAGTAGTGGAAATGGTTTAGAATTTCTTTGTTTGCCTACCTGGTGGCCTATCTTTTGTAATCACTGTTCTTCATAAATAACCGTTTGTCTCATCGCTAGCATATATCCACAGCTTACCCGTTTCTAGAGGCAATAGAACATATGCAGGCTCCCTTGGAATATGCTAGACAGTTCCTAATATTGTTAACTCTTCTGTACTGTGCGATAACTCATGTAGCCTTGCTCCACTTTTGTTATAACTTCCGCTAATTCTTCATAAAAAATAAAGAATTATTTAAATAAGCTTTGAGTTTCCAGTTCAATTCTTATCAATACCAGTTTGAGAATTTTAGGTTCCGTATAGAAAATTGTTTTCTTAAAGTAGTGGAAATGGTTTAGAATTTCTTTGTTTGCCTACCTGGTGGCCTATCTATACTTTTTTTTCTTTTCTTTATACTCCAAATGGTGCGATATTCAAATATATAGCCCATAAAAGCTAGACGAACGTTTGTTGCTGCATTGGCTTGAGTTTCTTTGTAGGAGTGTGATGACTCCTTGCGTCGTGAATGGTCTTGCTTCTTTCGTTTCTTGCTAAAAATAGATATTACAAAAATAGTTGTTGGATTATTTTTTCTTCGGTGCTTGATGGTAGTTAAATTTGGCGTTTTATAGTACTCTTTTTCTTCGTTTTGCTGGTTCATTGTTATTTTCCGTTTGTTACGGACGATTCTCTCACGCTTTCATTCTCACCCATTCTGACATTGTCCATGATAATTATATTTCAACACGTAAGGGCTAATAAACTAACAAAACCAACAAAAAACCGCCAAACACAAAATTAACTCTAGTTTATTTTTCTTTGTTTTGTGTCTAAAAATATTTTGTTTGTATGCACATAGTTATTTTTATTGGATATAATTTTGGAGGTGGGTTCCTTGAAATGAAAATACCATAAATTTTTAATCATTTTTTTTTTTCTTTCGTTTTGTCTATTTTTGAACGTTTCGTGTCAGGAAATGATTTATGAATAGAAAAAACTTCGAGTTAAAGTAATTCCACGTCATTCGACGTCATATACTGTTTATTCCAATGAGAAAAATAGTTGTGTGAATGTGTGTGTGTGTGTGATAATAGTTTTAATTATTAAATGGACAGCAATAACATATAATACATTAAATGAAAGTTTTTCAATTAATAATATTTATTTTAAATATGAATGCATGACCCTTGTTGCGTATGATTCATTTTAATTTAGATTGTCATTATGGGAACCATGAGACATATGATTGATGTGATCTCTATATTATGAATAATTGTCATACGCCATATAGGCTCATGACTCTAAACATAAGATGCTTCAACCATATTTTTAATTCGGCCCTACAAACTTTAAAGAAAAATTCCTATAATAAATTGTTTACAAGAAACATTATAACCAATATATTGTTTGTAGGCTGCAAACATTTTTTACTTTCGTAACTTTGTCTAGTTTCCTGGTATATAATTTATAAATAACATCTTGAAGTCATACATATTATCCAATTAGAAATTACCTGTGTGGTAATAGTTTCACTTATTATTACAACTATTATTAACAAAAATACCAAATTAACTCAAGTTAATTTCTTTTTGTTTTGTGCCTAAAAATATTTTTATCGGGTGGAATAATTTTGTAGGTGGCTAAGTTGAAATCAAAATTCCATACATATTTGTCTATTTTTGAATGTTTCGTGACGAGAAAGAATTTATGAATAACATCTTGAGTTAGAAATTAGCTGTGTGGTAATAGTTTATGATATTAACTGGTAAAAATAACATGTAAAGTTTTAGGTAACAGATTTTAAGTTTGGGGTTTTTGTTTGGCTAGAGTGGACAAAGAAGCAGGGGTTGTGATTTTTCTTTATTTTATTCTTGAAAAAATAATTTACTTGGATCATCATTACTTTATTCTTGAAAGTTAGTTTTTCTCGTATATTTCGATACACCTTTGGTGATCATATTCAGCCGTATATTATATTTTACAAAGCAATAGATTTACTCCTTTACAGAGCTCATGACTAGCTAATCAGCCACCTTGTATTAAATGAAACTTTTAAATTAGAAATGTTCAATTATAAATGAATAAAGGGTGATACGGTCAAAATTTGGTCAATATAAACTTGACGTATTTATTAAAAAACCTGAACACACCTCATTTTGAGGTCCAAGCCGTCCAAGCAAGAAGAGCAGCGTATCAAAATTTTGCTCGCGCATCGCGAAAATCCGAGCTACTCGCACGCAAAGCTGGCAAAATCACTAAAAATTGCCAAATCAACCGTTACAAATGTAATTAAAGTGTTTGGGGAACGTTTGTCGACAGCCAGGAAGTCTGGATCGGGGGGAAATCGAAAACCGGAAGCCGCTGAGACGACAAAGAGAGTTGCCGGTAGTTTCAAGCGAAACCCTAACCTCTCTCTCCGAGATGCCGCAAATAAGCCGGGTGTATCGTCTACAACCGTGCATCGAGCCAAAAAACGAGCCGGACTATCGACTTACAAGAAGGTAATGACTCCAAATCGCGATGATAAACACAATACGACGGCCAAAGCGCGATCCCGGAGGCTGTACACGACGATGCTGACGAAGTTTGACTGCGTGGTAATGGACGACGAAACCTACGTCAAAGCCGACTACAAGCAGCTTCCGGGACAGGAGTTTTATACGGCAAAAGGAAGGGGAAAGGTAGCAGATATTTTCAAGCATATAAAACTGTCAAAGTTCACAAAGAAATATCTGGTTTGGTAAGCTATCTGTATCTGTGGCTTGAAAAGCAGCATTTTCATAGCTTCCGGGACTATCAACCAAGAAATTTACGTGAAAGAGGGTTTGAATAAACGTCTGCTGCCTTTCCTGAAGAAACACGGTTGTTCTGTACTGTTTTGGCCGGATTTGGCATCTTGCCATTACGGTAAAAAGGCCATGGAGTGGTACGCCACCAACAACGTGCAGGTGGTTCCCAAGGACAAGAACCCTCCCAACACGCCAGAGCTCCGCCCAATTGAGAAATACTGGGCTATTGTCAAGCGGAACCTAAAGAAGACCAAAAAAACTGCTAAGGACGAGCAGCAGTTCAAAGCAAACTGGCTTTCTGCGGCGAAGAAGGTGGACAAGGTGGCTGTACAAAATCTGATGGCAGGTGTCAAGCGTGAGGCCCGGCAATTCGGATGTGGAAAAGCGAAAGCCTAACTGAATATTTGTCCTGAATTTTATACTAATTGAACTTGAAAAAGAAATTTAATTTGATTTTTTAAATAAACGATTTCACCGATTTACACGCGTTTTCCCTTAACCAAATTTTGACCGTATCACCCTTTAATCAAAAGTTTTATAAATAACCACAGTGGCGAATGATTTATTTTAATTTATCATTTACTGACATATAGAGTACCTTACGGCGTATGATTTATGTATATACACCATGATATGAATAATGCGACACAGTGGCTCACGAATAAATTTGAACATAAATATGCAATAAATTAAAAATTTTATAGGAAAGATATTTTTAATTCACAAAATCTGTTCAACTCCTTATTATCATAAGTACTTCAACTTCCTATATATAATATTTCCCCATTTCACTCTCTCTTTCTCAATTTCAGGCCTTCGACGTAGACCTTTGCAACCAGCTCAAAGTTCTTCCTATGAAGTCAATTCGGACTTTCTGACCCAATTAATGGAAGAGAATGCCCGAAGACGTTTGCAACAACAATTCGAACAACATTTGGAATTGATTAATTTGAAATTACTGCGTCAACGGCAACGTGAGGAGCGCATGAGGGAACGCTATCGCCAACAACAGTTAGCTGCTATGGCAGCCGAAAACGAAGAAGACTATAATGATTATATGCGAAAATTTAAGGATAATACGGATAACACTCTAGATAGTGATAGTATGGCATCGAGCAGTAGTAGCAGCAGCAGCGGCGGCAGCAGCAGCAACAACAATAACAATCTACAATTTGTCGATCAATACGACAATACAAATCAGGATTTCAACTACAAGTACCCAAGTCTTGAGAATATACACAATCTCAAGGACCGCATAAATTTTGCCGTTAATCCCAATGATCCACGTTATTATGAGACAATCGATGATAATGCCGGTGGATATATGGTTGGCAACATGGAGGCCAGTAATGTGGTAGCCCAATTGAGAGATGAAGATGCAGGAGCTGGTGCTGGCATCGACGATGAAGGTGTTGAAATGGACAAGGAAGAAGATTTAGATTCACAAGTTCTGGAGGAATATGAAGAGTATACACCACAAGAAAGTACCAGTGATGGAGATGCCAAGAATTCTGTAAAAAATTCCGAAGATCCTTCGACCATGGTTTTATCACCCCAACAAGCTGGTCTAGCGGGTCAAAATGCAAATACAAATTTCTATCGCATTAAACCCCAATCGGCTTCGGCTGCTGTGGCGAATAATGTTAATGTGAAACAAGTACAAGCGGGAGGTGTGGCGCCAGCTCGTCAAGATATGACTTCATTACTTGATAAACTGCATCCCAAGGGCGGTAATCAGTTGCCGGCAATAGATGGTTCCAATGAGGCGCATGCCGTAATGCGCGAACATTTAGGTATAAAAGGAGAAATGGGCATGTATGTTGTGGCCCTAATAGCGGGAGTGAGTGCAGCAGCTACTGTGGGTCTATGTGTCTTGGGCATTGCATGGTATACGTAAGTATTTATATCTAATAGAATGTTAATCAGGGAATCCAGAATGCATATAGGGTCGAATAAAAAGTTTGGCCTATATGTAAAGTGGTCCTTCGTCTTTACATTGGATCTGTGCTATATTTAATTGCTTTCATTTCTACTTCATTTTAGATTCCACAATAAAAGTAAAGCTGCTGCTGATGTCGATTATCCCGCCTATGGTGTTACTGGTCCCAATAAAGACATCTCACCATCTGGAGACCGAAAATTAGCTCAAAGTGCTCAAATGTATCATTATCAACATCAGAAACAACAGATAATCGCCATGGAGAATCGTCCTAACAATGAGGAGAATTGTGAAATGTCCTATGAAAGTGACGATGATAATGAGGAGGGTGATTATACCGTGTATGAGTGTCCAGGTTTGGCACCGGTAAGTATATTCAATTATAGGATTTGTAGATCTTCCTTCGAAGGCAAAAGCAAAGACTTGCCGTGGGTAGGGAGCCACCGTGGGGCAATGGTTAGCATGCCCGCTAACCATTCCTGCTTCGACCGAACACCAAAAAGTTTTTCAGCGGTGGATTATCCCACCTCAGTAATGCTGGTGACATTTCTGAGGGTTTCAAAGCTTCTCTAAGTGGTTTCACTGTAATGTGCAACGCCGTTCGAACTCGGCTATAAAAAGGAGGTCCCTTGTCATTGAGCTTAACATGGAATCGGGCAGCATTCAGTGATAAGAGAGAAGTTCACCAATGTGGTATCACAATGGACTGAATAGTCTAAGTGAGCCTGATACATCGGGCTGCCACCTAACCTAACCTAACCTACCGTGGGTAAGAATTAACTCTGTAATGACACATATTCGGGGCTCTTTGGATTCTTGTAACATTTCCCTTAAATAGAGGTGCCAAGTCATATACACCTGTTGGGGGTCTATATTCTCTGCGATTCGAGGATCGACCAATTGCTAGCGGCTAGCTCTATGGCAATAACCGCTTTGGCAGTAAGATCACATTCCTTATTCCTATCTTTACCGGCAGCCACCATGGTGCAATGGTTAGCATGCCCGTCTTGCATACACAAGGTCGTGGGTTCGATTCCTGCTTCGACCGAACACCAAAACATTTTTCAGCGGTGGATTATCCCACCTCAATAATGCTGGTAGCATTTCTCAGTGTTTCAAAGCTTCTCTAAGTGGTTTCACAGCAATGTGGAACGCCGTTCGGACTCGGCTATAACAAGGAGGTCCATTGTTATTGAGCTTAAAATGGAATCGGGCAGCACTCAGTGATAAGAGAGAAGTTCACCACTATGGTATCACAATGGACTGAATAGTCTAAGTGAGCCTGATACATCAGCCTGCCACCTAACCTACCTTTACCTGTTGGGGAGTTTTCGTTGTCTTTTTTATGTCACTGAGACTCCCAAAGGATTCGCCCAAGAGTTGTATCTACCATGCATATGTATGGACGAACAACACCTCTAAAGGTAGACGTATCACTTATCACAAAAGTGAACAATACGATACGATCACGAACCGTATATGGATGACAGGATGATTAACAATTATTGTGAACCGTTCCCGGGTACACCGGAATAAGAGAACAAATGACTGTAAGACCCTGCTTTACCTACTGAAGGCTACTAGGAAAACAATTCGTACTATTGTGGGAATTATGACCGACATATGTTGAGGATGACGAGTCGCATTCTGCCATTACCCTGCTTTCATGAGATGCAGATTATGGGAGACGAATCAGGGTCTGTTTTCAATCTAAATCTGACTTATTTCCACTGGATTGAGTTGGCTTCCTTTCAAATGGTTTGCAATTGAAACAGAGTACACAACATTTGGAGGGTCAGTTTGATATGGTGTACTTCGCGTGAATGTGATCGAATACATTCACGGATAGCTGGGTGTATATGAGAACAATAGTGCACAATTTGTTACACTAATAGAAAAAATTGCATTTCACAATCGTGAACGGACGTTGTCAAAATGAAACGGAAACGTTAACAAAAAATCAAAACGGAATGTTCGCGGTTTCGTCCACGGGCGTTCACAATGTCATGAAAAGCATTCGTTTTTCTTTGGCCATGAAAAGTCTTAAAATAATCGTTAGACGTTGTTATGGCAACTCCTCCGTTGGTGCAATGTGCTAAGGAGACTGTTAATGCGTATCGTGCAGGCAACACCTGTTCGAGTCACGGTAGCGGAAATCTTTTTTTTTAATTTTCTTTATAAATTCGTAACCATTACGTTTCCAGATCATGAACGCTGGTTGTTGTTTTGACAACGTATGGTGTCATTTTTACGTTGTCAGATTGACTCCATCTGTTCTCAGTTTGACAACACATGTGTGTTGATTCACTTTCATGAACGGATCGTTTCGAAATGACCACGCCGTTCATGATTTTCTTTCTATGGGTGTACGATAACGAACCGTATAGATGTGACAGGATGATTAACAATTATTGTGCACCGTTCCTGGATATACCCTTCTTCTGAAGGCGACTGGGAAGACAGTTAGTAATATCGTGAAAATTATGGCCAATGCTTGGACAGGGTAAGGATTTTCTCCAGCGTCCTCAATCATGTATTTTAGGATTCGGAGAAGAATTCTAACTCTTGCACTATAGAGGAATGAACGCCCGAAAATTCATAAACTAAAGTAGTCATTCACTGGTAGTCGGTATGAAAGAGGGCGAGGCCATTATGGGGTCCCGAACGAAAACAGAGGGTTACTGAAAGATAGTAGCTCCCTGATTGTCATCAAGGACAAGACTTTCGCGTAAGGGTGACAAATCTAAGCGAAACAAAAACGTAAGGATCAGGCAGCACTCACTGATAGTTTATGTTAAATCTATATAACGTTTATTCCCTGGGGTCTGTCTGCACCACGCCTCACTGTTGGGCACTCACTGATAAGGGAGTAGATCACTACCTGTGATACCACAATGGACTGCATAATTTAAGTGATCTTCAAAAAATACCTAACCTAATCTAAATTACGTCGATTTTCATGTAACTCTGTTATGCTTTTACTACCAGTTAACAGTAATAAAACTGGAAATATCTTCCCAGTTAACTTTAACAGAAAAAATGCCAGCAGTTAAGTTCCTAAATGACATATACATATGTCCATAGTACGGTTTAAAATTCGTTAGCTTACGGAGCTTCAGGAAAATGCCAGTCAGAACGTGGGGCTTAGCAATTGCTTGAAGCATTTCCTCTGGTCAATGTCTTTATTTCACAATACACATATCTTGCCATTTGGCCGAGGTCATGAAACTCAACCTGGACTTACTTTGTAACAACGATTGGAGTAAAATTCGTAATTTATAATTTAGAAAAATAAAAATAGGAAGAAAGTATTATAGTATACAACAAACCAAATAGACTTAGGTATAAGTCTCTCCCACTAAGCCATATAAAATCTGACTTCTTCTTTTCAACTTCAACTTCATTTTGATTTCATTAAAAATTTCCATATCATACTATATTCTTACTAAAACAATATTATTATTATTTTTAATTTTTACATTATAGACGGGCGAAATGGAAGTTAAGAATCCATTATTTTTGGATGATACACCAGTTACACCATCATTGGGTAACCATCCTATAACTCAGGTTTCGGCACAACAGCCTTCAGTTAAGAAAATCTTTGAAAAGAGTCAACAACAACATCAGCCGTCAACTTCAGCAGCTGCTGCATGTGCAATGTCTTCCGATGAAAGAAAATCAAAGAAATCCAAGAAATAAACAAATTAGCAAAGGAAATGGAGAAAAACAGCAAGAAAGGAGTGCACAGCATTATCTACAGAATCTTTCATTTCTTCTGCTAACTGAATTCACGTCTGGTCGTGAAATATAACCAAGAGATTTCTAATAATTGGGCATATATATGTATATGGAAAAATATTACGTTAAAGCAGAGTGATTTAACCTATGGAGGGCATAAATCATGAAAAGAAATTTATGGGAATTGTGTATATAGTAAATTTATTTTCTTCCACCCTCAATTTATTTTTATGATAATGATGATAACAATCTTCTGTGCTATTTTAAATGTAAATTCATTGACTAAAATTTCTATGCAATTGGAAAGTGTAACGTTTGTATATTCACTGAAACGAGCAAATTCATTTGGAATTTCAAACATTTGAGAGATATTCTAACTACAATTTTTAAGTAATCACATATTGTGTCGTTTCCATGACAAAATCCTGAAGATTGATCAAGATTCCCTTCCACCTTAAGAGTGGTAAGTAATTTATCGATTATGTGGTAATATATTATTTGGATAATTTGGATATACATTTAAAAAATCAATACGGTTATGTTTTCTGCCGCCTAGTGTACATAGGTGTCTTTACACTAAACGAATTTCGCTCACGCCAGATGAAATCAGCTGACACCCATACAAAACATGGTTACAGATTTGTTCAAATCACGTAATTTTATTACCAAACGTTGGCAACCCTATTGCCTCTGCAGTTAATGCATCGTTCAGATTACAACATTGTCAGTAAAACTTTTTAGGATTTATGCAGATATTCGCATATCCACTACGAGGTGTACGTGAATAATTCACCGAAGTTAATTCACTAGCATAAGTCATGGTGAGAGTTAAATAAGAAAGATTTATTTCCGGTTAAAAAAATGTTTTTATTTATTATTATTAACAATAAAAAAATAATGTTTACAGAAAAGTACAAAAGGGAATTCAGTGGAGGTGTGCGCGTGACACGCGCGAATCACCTGACTCGTGAACAAAATCTGAAGCAACTCTCGTGAATGTGCGTGAATGGAACTGAAACAAATATATCGTGCGTGAGAAATAAAATCGATTCGTGAATGTGTTTGAATACAATTTCCTTTAAATCACGCTCACTAAAGATTAAATTCTTACTCGTTTGTTAACTGAAATTATTTCAGCTGTCGAACTATATTCTATTCATGAATTTTGTTACCTTTGCTCACTCTCTGTTGGAAAATGTCGTGAGTCTCGTGAATTGTGGTTAATCGTGCGTGAGCGTAAGTCTTTAAAAGTAGTTCGTGCGTGAGCACTGGTTGTCATTTCGGTAATATGCGTGAGTGTGAGTGGCTACCACACGTATCGTGCGTGAATAAACATTTTGCTTCGTGAATGTGAGTGAAATTTCACTCACGCGCACACCTCTAGCATTCAGATTATCAATTGTTCACGTTCGTAGATTTGTCGCAAATTCTTATCACAGTCAATTGGTTCCCAATCACAGAGTTGTTCTTATTTGTGCGAAGTAATATGCCTGCCTATTTTTTCGGGCAAAAATTTCCGAGTTGCATTACTATATGCTCGAAAAAAAAACTCAAAATAAAGATTTCGCAGTTTTTCATGCGAAATAGAATTGAAGAGGATATCCGAACATGGGTGTTTATATAAAACACGGGATACGTTGATTTGAATCCCAATAATTTCAATAGAAGACACATAAGGGTTGCCATTGGTTGAAAATAATCCCCAAAAAATTATACAAATAATGATGTAGTCTGTACAACGCATAAATTATACTCGGAAAGAAAATTTTTAATAAAATTGACCCAACGAAATGGCTCCATTGACATATGGCAGATTTTTTTCCTTGTATCCAGAAATAGAAAAAGCATTGAAATAACGATAACATTTATTGTCTATATGAAATTGTTTTGATTGCTCGATTTTAATGATAGATTTCTTTCATATCACATTATGCTTTAAATTCCGGTATAATGCTTAGTACATATTAACTTTAACCAGCTTATATCACTGTGAATATGATCCCAAAAACAGGGTTGTTAACGTATCTGTGCTAAATCATATGCCCATTTTTACGTGCGAAAATTCTAAAATTGTGTCAATAAGTGTTCGAAAAAGCTTCACCCAAAAAAAAGTGTCCCCACCGTGGAAGAAAACGTAGGTTTATTTTAGAAAATTTTAACTAAAATATTTGTTAAATTGAAGAAAATTTTTTAAAAATAATTAATTTTTTTCTATTGTTTAAGAAAATTTCATATGTTGGAAGAAAAAATTGGACTTAAAAATTGTTAAAATGTCTTTAGCGCTGTACGAAGTTCGAGACAGGTACAATTTTAGTAAAATTTGAGAGACTTATGAACTCAATTTAAGCAAACTTCTGCCATTTTATTTTTTAGTAAAATGGTGCACTATATTTGTATACAACTTTTTTTTTCTTATTTTTAGTTCACGTCATTAAAGTTAGCAAAAAAATATTCAAATAAGGAACATTTACTCATATTGTGCAAAATTTAACTAAAATCAACTAATCTTCATGAACTAAAATAAAGTTCAGTTGGCATTAGAGCCCCTTTTTTCTGGGTGTTAAAACTATTATTTCGCACTTATTCCGCGCGAAAACGTAATCGTGGAAAAGGCTTCTTTTCGGCTTGAAAACCGAACGTAGTACCCACCTTAACAAAGTCTACCGGTATGAAACGATTTTCCATAGAAATAAAATTTGACAAAATTTTCTATAGAAATAAGATTTTGTCAAAAAAAAAAAAAATTATGGGATAAAAATTTGGCAGAGATAAAATTTTTCCAAAATTTTCTGTAGAGATAAAATTTTGACAAAATTTTCTATACAAATAAAATTTTGACAAAATTTTCTATAGAAATAAAATTTTCACAAAATTTTCTATAGAAAAAGAATTTTGACAAAATTTCATATAGAAATGAAATTTAGAGAAAATTTCCCATAGAAATAAAATTTTGACAAAATTTTCTATAGAAATAAAATTTTGACAACATTTTCTATACAAATAAAATTTTGACAAAATTTCTATAGAAAAAGAATTTTGACAAAATTTCCCATAGAAATAAAATTTTGACAAAATTTTCTATGGAAATAAAATTTAGAGAAAATTTTCCATAGAAATAAAATTTAGAGAAAAATTTCTATAAAAAAAAAATTTAGAGAAAATTTTCTATACAAATAAAATTTTGACAAAATTTTCTATAGAAATAAAATTTTGACAAAATTTCATATAGAAATGAAATTTGATAAAATTATCTATAGAAAAAGAATTTTGACAAAATTTCCCATTTAAATAAAATTTTGACAAAATTTTCTATGGAAATAAAATTTAGAGAAAACTTTCCATAGAAATAAAATTTAGAGAAAAATTTCTATAAAAAAATTTAGAGAAAATTTTCTATACAAATAAAATTTTGACAAAAGTTTATATAGAAATGAAATTTGATAAAATTTTCTATAGAAATAAAATGTTTACAAAATATTTTACTTGGTAGTTTTTTTGGTAAAATATTCTACAAATTTTGGTAGATTATATTTGGCTCGAGTGGCAACCGTGTATACATCTCCAACGAAATTTCCGCTACCCATAAGAAATGCATTAGTATTTTTGCTACCGAAAATTTCGTGAGGCGTTGTTATCGATTGTTTACATTTTTCTCCCCTAAGAAATGTATGGAAAAACTGTATTATTGACATTATGTTTAAGTAAAAGTTTTAAAGCATACACTATGTACAATTTCATCTATTAAACAGTTTTTCGTACATACGAGTAAGCTGTTATACTTAGTTCTAGACTCAACTGGAATTTAAAAATGCTCGCGTTTAGAGAAACAAAAGTTGAAGTTTGCAATTGATTTTGAAAAAACTAACTTCCATTATATCCATAAATTATCCAAATACTAATATTCCTTTTGATTACCTAATGAAAACTTGTGAAATTCTATATAATGTCAGCTGGAAGAAGGACACTGGAATTTGATTTGCTTTACAGTTGAATATATATAAACGTCTTATTTTACAAATGAATTTTACCCTTGAAAACAAGCATTATAACTCTACTTTTTTAATACACATTTTTTTTGTAAACTCTATGCCTACAGCAAACGAAAATACTTTTTTCCGGCATTTACAAATTGTAATTTGTAAGAAAAGTTTCTCAACTTCTAGCATAGAGATCCTATGAGGTTTTATTTATATTACAAAAATTATTTGCCTTTTGCTTTACCAAAAAAAAAAAAGAACAATGGACTAAAATTGTCCAATAAATTTACCGTCGGTTTCACTGTGATGAAACAAAATAGTTCATTTGAACGATAACCAAAAAAAAAGAAAAACAGCTGTGATAATTATGAAGAATTCAGCAGTTTTCAGTATTTCTATCGAATGAAAATATTTTGTTCGCCATAGAAAAACCATTGGTTGACAAATTTCTTTTTGATTTTAATTTCTGTTGTTTCAAAAACATAAGATTGAAAATAAATTATTGGAAATTGAATATATTGAGTAAAACTCATGATAATCTAACTAAAATAATACCATGATACAAAAAAAGAAAACAAATAATGCATAATACAATTAAATCAACCGAACAAAATTGTTTAAAAGCTGATAGTGCTTAGTTTAAAATAAAAATGGAATATAATTCCTATAAATGCAAAATACAAAACAAACCAATATTATTATTATTACCTGTCCAAATGTTTAGTTTTTATTTGATTAAAACCCAATGACCGTTTACGACCTAACAAAAATGATTTAATTCTTTTTTATATAAATATATTGTAGTTTTAAGTTTTTTTTTGTTTTATTATTTTCTTTGTGAAAATAACAAAGTAAATACATCATCTCTTCACACTTTTCTTCCCTAACTATAAGTGTAAAAAAAAAATACTAACAAAAGCTAAACTAAAACAATCTATCGATGTCAAAATTAATATCGATTAATCATTCCAAACTATTTATACATATACATACATACAGATAACATTGCAATACAACACTCATACATATATACGATCATCATTTTGATTTAATACAATATTTTCCAATGGAACTTAATTATTCTGAAATACAATACAATGATATTTATACTATGGCATACATTCAAACTAAAACAGTTTATCCGAGCCTCTACTTTTATTCTCATCTCTCAAAAGCTTTATTTAAATACAAAATCAAAACAAAAAACAAAAAACTTAAACATTTGCCTTCATGACATTTAAACATACAAAGGGTAACCTAACAGAACTCTAAACAAATATTATCATGCGACAAAAAAAAATATATATGTTATATATTATAATAAATATATGAACCAAATTAACAAATGTGTATATGAATTAATTAAAAGACAAAGAAAATATATAAAAATAAACTAAATTAAAATTCTACAAAACTATCGGTGTAATAAAATATGAGTTAGCCTTTATGGCTGAGGACAATGAACAGAGATTGATTGCAATTTATTTATATAAATTTCAGAAATTGGTATATTATATAAGATTTTTTTTTTTAATTTATTTTCTTCGAAATCAAGTTTTTACTTAGTTTGCAAAAAATCGATTTTATGTTCTCTTTGTATAACTAAGGAGACATTGTTGGAACAGCTGATTGCCAATTTCTACCATAGACCACGGAAGGTATAGACAACGAAAGTGAATTCAAAGCGCTGTAGTTTGTCTGCACACCGTAGAGGGCTCTTTTTGTCTGTAATTAAGTGATTTTTTAATTTGGCTTTATTTTTGTTTTCCTTCCATTGTTCTCTTGACGAAACACCAAATATTGTAAAAGCTTATAAAATCCTATCCATCCACACCTTTTTTGTAATGCAAATTGACTGATTTGTACGGTAACTATCGTTTTCAAAAAAAGAAATTGAGTCACTTGACTGCGCAATTGAGTGGAATGACTGCGCACTGCAAATAAACAAAACCATGGTGAATTGTCAAGGTATGTCTCTATTTTAATTGGTCTATGTTTCTACCATAAGGTAAGTACTATGTTCGATTTCGAGTTGAACATTTCGCGGTTACTTTATTACAGCAGTTCAATATAAAGCAGATAAATTAACTTAATTGATGCGCAGTTTCTTGTTCATCTGAATTTCGGCAAGACATTATGGAAATATTTTTGTTTTCATTTATAATTTTGATTATTTCAGAAAAAGTAATCGCGAAAATAAATTGATTTTTAACTCTAAAATCGAACATAGTACCCACCTATAGACGAAGAAAGGTATAGACATCTTATGTGAATACACAGCGCTGTAGTTTGTCTACACACCATAGATGGCTCTTTTTCGTCTGCAAATGAGTGCTTTTTTAATTTGGCTTTAATTTGTTTTCTTTCCTTTGTTCTCTTGATGAAACACCAAATATTGGAAAAACATATAAAATTCTATACAACCACACCTTTTTTGTAATGCAAATTGACTGATTTGTATGGTAATTCTCGTTTTCAAAAAAAGAAATTGAGTCACAAGGCTGCGCAATTGAGTGCAATGACTGCGCACTGCAAATAAACAAAGTCATTGTGAATTATCAAAAGACGTCTGTCTATACCTTTCTTCGTCTATGAATTAATTTTGCATAGACCATCATGTCCATTCACAATTGTGTTGTTTATTTTCCGTGTGCAGTCATCGCACTCAATTGCGCCGTCATGTGACCAGAGAATGAAGCCGCCGATTTTAGCCGTCGCCGACCCGTTTTTAGCAATCGACGCCGCCGCCGAATATGTCGACTCATCTCGACTCAAATTTAGCCGCCAATTAATCTAAAATATTAAATTATATCAGAAAAATTTAATAATAGTTGTTATAGTTTTTGCCAAAATTGTGAACTTTCCACCTTCAATCAATTAGTATCAAGTTGCTATAATAGTTTTACAAAAATTTAGCTCAAAAAATTTGAATGAAATGTAAATTTGATTGTAAGATTGGTTGTACAACTAATCTCATTACAATTCGGAAACTTCAAATTGATTTTATAATAGATAATTTTGCGCCGCCGAATAGACAATTTTTTATCGGTTTAGCCGTCAATCCGCCGCCGCCGGAGGCAAAAATTTAGTGTCAGCCGCCGCCGACAAAAATGGGTCGGCTTCATTCTCTGCATGTGACTCAATATGGAAAATGCGAATTACCGTAAAAATCAGTCAATTTGCATTTAAAAAAGATGTAGATGTACAGCATTTTATATTCATTTACAAAATTTGGTGTTTTACCAAAAGAACAATGAAAAACAAAAACCGAAATTAAAGCTAAATCCCTCATTTGCCATTTTACAGCCAATTTCTCATATCTGAGAAACAGCTGATTTTCCTTTATAAAATCAGCTGTTTTGGACATGCTAAAAAATTTTCAATTTATTTAAGGAATATTTGGAACAAATATTAGCAATTTTTAGTAGCGATCAGCCAATCTCTCATATCTGAGAAACAGCTAATTTTCCTTTATAAAATCAGCTGGTTTGGACATGCTAAAAAATGGTCAATTTATTTAAGGAATATTTGGAACAAATATTAGCAATTTTTAGTAGCGATCAGCTGGATTACAATTTGTGAACATTATGTATCTCCACACTCTCTACACAAAGCATTTTTTGTCGTAGACTTAAATACAAAAATCACAAGAGATGCATACCGGCCTTTATGCGCTTTACAGACTATCATTTATTCCGGACGGAATGTCGGTGTTTGTAAAGAATCTTACAGTATGTCGGATCGATACGACTTGTCGGCGATGACTAAATAATCGGTAAATGTGTTATCGATTCCATAAACATGCAGCAGTATCGATTATGCCTTCGGACTTAACTTATAATGTGCACAATATATGGGATATGTTCGACTACAGAAATTGAGACAAATTAGTCAAAGTGCCCCAAATTTTCTTATAAAGTGAACGAATTGGGATATATGTTAAATATAATTAAAATTTACTTAATTTTTTTTTTTAAATTTTATTGAACAAATGTTATTTCATAATGTTCAAAGAAAAAAAATTTAAATTTAATTTAAATAATAATTATTAATAATAATAATAATTTTAATTTTGTTTGTTCTCGGATACATTCTATTGTCTCTTCTTTGTCCTCATCCATATAAAATGTGTATAAATTAGATAAAATGAAAATGGAATATAATGTATAAAAATCGATATCTTATAAAAAAAATATATATATATTTTTTCTTTATATTATTATTGTAAATTTATATGAGTCTATGGATTGCTCATTTCAATTACATCCTGAAAAAAAAAAAACAAAGACAAATCTAATATTGTCAAATCCCCCTATTGTAACTATAATTATAAACAAACATCTAAACAAAGCCAAATCTTCTTCAAAACCAAAAAACAAAAATCGGATCTATTCTGAAAGCACTTAAATTATGATAAAAATTTTTTTCCAATTAAAAAAAAAACCAAACCAAAAAAAATCCACTTTTTATGTAACCAAATGACTAGAACATATATATATATATTTATTAACAAAAACAACAGGCAACCAAAAGTTGTGCAACTCTTTTTTGTAGTAAAAGCGACTAACTACAAATTTTTTTATAACTTTTTTTCTATTACAACAAACAAAAAACTACAAAAAAAAACAAACAACTTATTAATTGTGTATAAACGTATTATATATATAAAGAAACAACAACAAAAAACAAAATTTTAAATAAAAACACACATTTTTTAAATCTTTAACTATGAAATAAAAGAAAACAAAAAAAAAATTTTTGCCCCCCCCCCCTCTCTCTGTAAAATTTTGGCATTTCATTTAATAATATAAATAAACTTTTTTAATCTAACAATTAATAAAATCTTACATTGGAATGATAATTCATAGAGATCCTACCATACAATTATGAAACCAAAATCCACAGATTACGGTTAATCCAAGCGAATCAATTATTTTTTATATATGAAAAACTGAATTAAAAGAAACACTTTTTTTGAGTAATGTCAGAAAGGACAAATAGATCAAGAAGAAGAATAAGATAAATCCTAACAAACCTGTGTCAATTTCCGAAAAGATTCAATTGTTATTCTTTTTTACTTTCATAATATTAATATCCATTAATTCTTATTTAAAATAAACCATACTGAGCAACCAAAACCATTTTTTTAACTAAAAAAAAATAATAAAACGAAATATATAATACATCGTGCATACAATACGAATATGTTAAACATTCAATAAATTTACTTTACAAAAAAATGACTGTTATAAATAAAATGTTACAAAAAAGAATAAACAAGCTGTTATACAATTGATAAGCACCAAATTTGATGTAAAATAATAGAAAAGTAAATTTAAATAGGTTTGTGTTTTTTTTTTTTTCTATTAAACCTAACGTAATTATTAATATGATTAAATTAAAAACCCATAATGTTGGAGTAATACTTGAATTCATTTCTCCTTCAAATGAGTTAAGTATGGAATTCAACCTTACGATGTTAAAGAATTCTTTTCTCTTTACGTATACGGAAAAAATTTCACCAATATTTTCCAACAAAAATTCAAATTTTAAAAATTTAATTGATACCAAAATATTTATTTAAAATAAAAATTAATTTTTATTTTAATTAAAAAATCATATTTGAATTCAATTCTCACTCAAAGGAGCTATGTATGTTTCTTTTCTCTTTACGTATACGAAAAAAATTCCACCAATATTTTCCAACAAAAATTCATATTGTAAAAATTTTCAATTAAAAATTTAATTGATAGCAAAATTTTTATTTAAAATAAAAATCCATCTTAAAAATTAATTTTTATTAATTTTTGTTTTATTTAAAAAAATCATATTTGAATTCAATTCTCACTCAAAGGAGCTATGTATTGAATTCAAACATCTCATTAGGACGTTAAAGATTTCTTTTCTCTTTACGTATACGAAAAAAATTCCACCAATATTTTCCAACAAAAATTCATATTGTAAAAATTTTCAATTAATAATTTAATTGATGGCAAAATTTTTATTTAAAATAAAAATCATTCACAAAAATTAATTTTTATTCATTTTTGTTTTATTTAAAAAATCATATTTGAATTCAATTCTCCCTCAAAGAAGCTATGTATTGAATTCAAACATCTCATTAGGACGTTAAAGATTTCTTTTCTCTTTACTTATACGGAAAAAATTTCACCAATATTTTCCAAGAAAAAATCAAATTGTAAAAATTTTCTAGTAAAAATTTAATTGATAGCAAAATTTTTATTTAAAATAAAAATCAATCACAAAAATTAATTTTTATTAATTTTTGTTTTAATTAAAAAATCATATTTGAATTCAATTCTCCCTCAAAGGAGCTATGTATTGAATTCAAACATCTCATTAGGACGTTAAAGATTTCTTTTCTCTTTACGTATACGGAAAAAATTTCACCAATATTTTCCAACAAAAATTCAAATTGTAAAAATTTTCATCAATCACAAAAATTATTTTTTATTAATATATTTCCGAATAGATGAAAAAAAAATCGTTATGAATTACGTTAGGATTAAAGCATTTTGAAATATCGATAAATATCGTAATTTCGAAAAAAAGGTATCTAATGCTTTTGCAAAATAACTTTAACTCTTCTGTCATTTTTTAACTTTTCAAAAATATGTTGTAAAAACTATTTTCTATATAAATCTGTAAACCATGGCTTAGAAATCTCCGTAGAAGAAAATAATAAATTAAAAACAAACCAAAAAAAAGCTCAAAGACAATATCAACAGGTGTTACGAAATAAACTAAAATTATAGCGATAACATTTGAAAAGAAGAAAGCAAATATTCTTACAAATAGTTGAATATCAAAAAGATAATCCTGAAATGTTAAACTCAGTCTGAGACAAAAGAAAATAAAAGGTAAACTCCCAACAACATAAGCAGAAATAATTTTGTTTTGTGTATTAAGAAAATGATTTTTAAAACAAGAATTTGTGTAAATAACAATTCTTATAAGTTTGACGAAGAAACACACACACACACATCTGCTTTTTTCCACATTTTAAGGCTATTCTAAATTCAAATATAGATAGAACCAATTCGAAAGATTTACGTTACATACGCAAACTTTATTCCATTTCAAAAAAACCACTTGTTTTTTTATATAATCAGCTGTTAGTGGGAATGCTCTTAGCCTTTCCGAATAAGGAAATTCTAAATATTTTCGTTGATGATTTTGAAACTCCCCAAATGATCGATGAAGAAAAATTGTTAACAGGTATAATAATTTGAAAATTTTTCTTTTAAAGGAAAACAAAAAAAAAAAAACAAACGGAAAAATTTTGTTTAACAAAATATGAACACTACATGATTACATTAAATATTATATTATATATTGTATCTTTGTGCAGTATGACAACACACTATTATACATACATATATATATATATAAATAAAACCAGATACATAAACAAGGAGTATATACTAATAACAAAGGTGAAGAATTATATATATATTTAAAGTGGAACTATAAATTATACAAAAAAAATCTACAAGACAACAAACCAACATATATAAATATTTATGTATATACACATACACAAATAAAATCCATATAAATAAAAATAACTAACCTTAAACAAAATGAAAAGTGTTTGGTTATATTCTTAATAATATTCATATCAGGTATGTATGAAGATTAATTTCTATACAATTATGGTCCCTGCCAGCAGTTCAAAAATAGATTTTATAGCCATTGTTACCATCGATACTATACCAATCGTCAACTGTGTTGGGAAAGGTACAGAAAATTTTAAAGTATTTTACCATCACAATTGCTAGTAAAACCATTTTGATATTTTATGAAACAACAGTGTTGCACATTTTTGGATATTATCCTGTATAAACGAGTACTCTGTTTTAGTCCGTCACGACTTTTCTATATAAATAAAATTTTGACAAAATTTTCTATAGAAATAAAATTTTAACAAAATTTTCTACAGAAATAAAATTTTGACAAAATTTTCTATAGAAATAAAATTTTGACCAAATTTTCTACAGAAATAAAATTTTAACAAAATTTTCTAATTTGACAAAATATTCTATAGAAATAAAATTTTAACAAAGTTTTCCATAAAAATAAAATTTCGACAAAATGTTCTATAGAAATAAAATTTTAACAAAGTTTTCCATAAAAATAAAATTTCGACAAAATTTTCACAAAATTTTCTATAGAAATAAAATTTTGACAAAATTTTCTATAGAAATAAAATTTTGACAAAATTTTCTATAGAAATAAAATTTCGACAACATTTTCTATAGAAATAAAATTTTGACAAAATTTTCTATAGAAATAAAATTTTAACAAAATTTTCTATAGAAATAAAATTTTGACAAAATTTTCTACAGAAATTAAATTTTGAAAAAACTTTCTATAGAAATAAAATCTTGGCAAAATTTTCTATAGAAATAAAATTTTAACAAAATTTTCTATAGAAATAAAATTTTAACAAAATTTTCTATAGAAATAAAATTTTGACAAAATTTTCTATAGAAATAAAATTTTAACAAAATTTTCTATAGAAATAAAATTTTGACAAAATTTTCTAAAGAAATAAAATTTTCACAAAATTTTCTATAGACAAAATTTCCTATAGGAATAAAATTTTGACAAAACTTTTTATAGAAATAAAATATTGGCAAAATTTTTTATAGAAATAAAATTTTGACAAAATTTTCTATAGAAATAAAATGTTGACAAAATTTTCTATAGAAATAAAATTTTGACAAAATTTTCTATAGAAATAAAATTTTGACAAAATTTTCTATAGAAATAAAATCTTGACAAAATTTTCTATAGAAATAAAATTTTGACGAAATTTTCTATAGAAATAAAATTTTGACAAAATTTTCTATAGAAATAAAATTTCTAATTATACAATTAATTTCGACAAAATTTCTATAGAAATAAAATTTTGACCAAATTTTCTACAGAAATTAAATTTTGACAAAATTTTCTATAGAAATAAAATTTTAACAAAATTTTCTACAGAAATAAAATTTTGACAAAATTTTCTATGGAAATAAAATTTTGACAAAACATTCTATAGAAATAAAATTTCGACAACATTTTCTATAGAAATAAAATTTTAACAAAATTTTCTACAGAAATAAAATTTTGACAAAATTTTCTATAGAAATAAAATGTTCACAAAATTTTCTATAGAAATAAAATTTTGACAAAACATTCTATAGAAATAAAATTTTAACAAAGTTTTCCATAAAAATAAAATTTCGACAAAATTTTCACAAAATTTTCTATAGAAATAAAATGTTGACAAAGTTTTCCATAAAAATTAAATTTCGACTAAATTTTCTATAGAAATATAATTTTGACATAATTTTCTACAGAAATTAAATTTTGACAAAACTTTCTATAGAAATAAAATCTTGGCAAAATATTCTATAGAAATAAAATTTTGACAAAATTTTCTATAGGAATAAAATTTTAACAAAATTTTCTATAGAAATAAAATTTTGACAAAGTTTTCAGTGCAAATAAAATTTCGACAAAATTTTCTATAGAAATAAAACTTTGACATTTTCTATAGAAATAAAATTTCGACAACATTTTCTATAGAAATAAAATTTTAACAAAATTTTCTACAGAAATAAAATTTTGACAAAATTTTCTACAGAAATAAAATTTTGACAAAATTTTCTATGGAAATAAAATTTTGACAAAACATTCTATAGAAATAAAATTTTGTCAAAATTTTCTATAGAAATAAAATTTTGACAAAATTTTCTATAGAAATAAAATTTTGACAACATTTTCTATAGAAATAAAATTTTGACAAAATTTTCTATGGAAATAAAATTTTGACAAAACATTCTATAGAAATAAAATTTTAACAAAGTTTTCCATAAAAATAAAATTTTGTCAAAATTTTCTATAGAAATAGCATTTTGACAAAATTTTCTATAGGAATAAAATTTTGACAAAACTTTTTATAGAAATAAAATATTGGCAAAATTTTCTATAGAAAATTCCGTGAGGAGTTGTCATCGATTGTTTACATTTGGTCCCATATGAAATACACAAAAACTTCATTATCGGCATGCAACATTCTCTCGTAGCTGGTTGACATTATTAGAAGAAAATTGGCTATGTGACGGCAACTATTCATTGACGTTTCTCAATGGCTACTAAAATGCATACCTATAAATTTGTGGTAATAATCGAATTACTTGAATAGGAATCGGTGGAAGAGGAAGTAAGAAATTTCCGCTACCCAAAAGGAATGCATTGCTGCCGTAAGTAACGAAAATTCCCCTGAGGAGTTTTTGTTGCTATAAGAAATGGAACCTGCATTATCGGTACGAAACCGACATTTTCTCTAGGCTGCATAGTGGGCCTCATCCATAAGAAATTCACTGGAGCTTTTTATAAACAATTTATCATTGGGACTATGTTATCGACCATCAAGTTATAATAAAATTTGCCAAAAGAAATTCTATTCTATTCTGCTTTTACGGTTTTATTTTCAATTTTAGCGGCGACACTCGAACTTAATACCCACCTTAAAGGTAAGTACTATTTTTAGTTTTCAAGCTGAAATGTTTTCACGGTTACATTTTTGAATCAATTAATTTAGAAATATAAAATGTTTCGCAATGTATGCCATGAATCTTTTTCATCTATAATTTAACAAGACTTGATATAAACATATTCGTCTTCACATTTATTTTTGTACTTTTAACTTTGTGTTTTAGTGGAAACCACGAACCTAGTGTTCACCTCAAATGTATACTAAAATTTAATTGACAACAAAACGTTTTTACCGATTATTCATAATTTCGTCCGTCAATGGCAGTATATATGAAAATCTGAACTGTCTTATCGGCATATAGCATTACTTATATACTGACTTTTGGTGTGTATGGGCTGCTTAAGGTGATAACAAGAACTGGAACGCATTTCAATAAAATAAATTGTACAGGCATGTCAACAAGCGTCGGAATGTTTCCATGTTTATTTATGGGCGGCGTCTGCGGCGTCATATTTTGTATCAAAGAAGCGTCACTTTATCAAAATACAATCTGGCAACATCGGCGCGACTTGCACCAGAGAGAATAAAAATACAAGAGGACGAAAATTTCTCTTCTACAAAAAAACAAACGTCACCCGTATAGATGTCGCAAAATGCTCTCAGCTTTGGTATTATCGACGTTGCGGTCGAAGCGCTGTTTTGATAAATTATTTATAAAGGCAACGGCAGTTATAATTTCAAATTGTCTGCCAAAAAATTTAATAGAATGAAAAGATTTATATAAAAGATAATTTTTTACTACAAAGTAGGTTCTAAATCCTATTTTCCTCACGTTTCGTAAAACCGTCAGAGAACTGAACTGGCTGGCGCCGACGCAAACGCCGACAAAAACTGCATGATTTTAGAGAAGTTTTCCTCATGACTGCCACCTATTGACGCAGTTTCGCTTCACAGTTTCGTCCTCTGGTCTTTTTATTCTCTCTGCTTGCACTAATGAGATGTTCTGGATAGAACACCAGTGCAACGATGTCCTGGATAGCCCATACAAATGTTTCATCCAATGCTAAAAGAAAACAGCCCTAATAGTGATGGCAAAATACAATCATGTAGATTTCGTACTTTTTCATACATTTCCCCATCACAGTTGGCGTTTGTTGTAGTGTCACGAGTCTGTGTTGGCGATGGGCATGAAATAGAGCTTTGCTAGCAGGGAATGTTTAGTTTGTCTCACATGGAAAAATTGTTTGAGAAATTATTCAGTGGCGATGAATTTCAATTTGAAGATTACAGTTGAGCAATTATTGCTAATGTGTTGAATTTTAATGTTGAGGGTAATGTTTTTTGTTTTTTTTTGCGATTTTCTCAGCAATATCTCAACTTGAATATCACCCTAATCTTTTGAAAATATATTTGAAAATCTGTTGAAATTGAGCCTTTTTCAAACGTATGTGTTTATTGGGATGTTTTGCTGCTTAAGGTTTCGATAAAGTATAACCGATAGTAATTAATCGATAACTATCGATTGAGGCGGAACGCTTTTGGCTTTAGATGACGTTTTGGTTATGCAGTATAATTAATAACATTAGTATAATTAATAACACGGTGAAGTAATGTGAGAAACTATAGGGAAGCTAGAATTTTGTTGACCGAATAAAAATATGTAAATTAAGATCTATGCATAAAAAATAAGTGAATAATATGAATTTCATTCAGAATTCTGTGAATATACAAGAAGTAAATTTGGAATTGGACAAGAAAATCGTGATAAAGATTGAAAGTGGATAAAATAGATAGAATGAAAATCAAATGAACCAACGAATTAACACAATATAAAATAAACAAATAAAAGTGACAGATGAAAAATAGCTGCAATTAGGAATACCTAAATCGGCAAACAATTTTTTTTATTAAGGTGAGTTATTGATAAAACTATTTTTCATAGACAGGATGAAAGTATGGCATATAAAACAAAATATTACATATTATTCTTTTGTTCTTACCACACTATGAGGTAAATATACAGGATCTTTGTTGCTGTTTTTGGCATTTTATATTTATCGTATGGATCAGGGATGATAAATGGGAACTTGAAATCGTACTAAATTATCTTCCGAAATGTGATTATCTAGACCTTAAATTTTTATTTCATCAAAATCTTTTTAAAGAAAGTTAATAGCCGATTGGCTATTAACTTACGAATGTCATCATGGCCTTTTTCTTTTTAGTTAGGAAAAGGCACAGAGCTATCATGATCAAGTAGTATGACAGACTACCAGCTTGCCATTCAAATTGTCATAGGTCCTTTTTCATGACCAATTATGCAATTGGTGTTACCAAGGTCTTTCAAGTGAGAAAGAACTAAAATAGGCGATAAACGATTTTATGATTCCTTCCATTCGTCCTATTGCTAAAAAACTTAGTAATACTGGACTCAAGGATGGTTGGAAAGAACGTTTTAACTACAGTTTGAAATCACTATTTTTTTTACCACAATAACATATTTTGTCCACAATTTCAATTTTCTATACGCTTTGAGATATATACCCAGAAAAACAGATTTGAACTATTTAATATATGAACTCAATCGAGATTGCAAAGGGTACCAAATGTGGCAGTAGGCTACTTGTTTCACTAAAAAAAAGTATCAAACAAAACCAAATATCAAGTTTATCAACCCTGAGGTGGATATGTTGATGAAAGGCAAAGGCCATTACGAAACGCCTAACAACATAATTGGGGAAAATGATGGAAAAACACTGAAAACTTTTCTATGATTCATGCCCGTTGTTTGGTTTCTTAATCGATATAAACTATTTACCCTCGTTGTTTTATTTTAAACCTAATAAAAAATAAAGGAAACAAATACTATTCCATTTTCGCAGTTTCAATATTGTTCTTTTTTATTGCACATGGAGCCTTTTCAGTTTTATATGCGGTATTCTTTATTCTTTGTTCTTGTCTTGTCTACAAGAAGAAAGAGTGCAGTTTTTTCCATCGGCGACCAGCTGTTAGACCTAAATTTTTTTTGTGTATTGGTAAGGTCATGTAATGTTCTGCGATGCGTTTGTTTGTTCTGCGATGCGTTGGTTATCTTTAGCAAAGCCAAATGAAAACGTTTACAATAAAATGTTCTAAGAACAAAGGATAAGAGCTTGAATTCTCAAAAAAAAAAAAAACTTCAAAACAAAAACCAATTTAAGTTTTACTATATCGATGTCTTCATTCCAATGTACGCTAAGTCTAAAAAGTGAATTTTACAGGAAACAAGTTCAAAGTTTTTTTTTTAATTTCTCAAAAACCGTATAAGATAGAAATTCTCTTTTTTCGGTCTTAAAATCGTATTTATTACAGATTTTTATTCCCTAAACCACATAGTGGTTAGGATATAATAAGTTTGATCGGCCAAAAAATGTGCCTACTAAGAAATATTGATTTTAGACCCCATAAAATATATACCGATCGACTCAGAATCACCTCCTGAGTCGATCTAGCGCTTGGTGTCCGTCCGTCTGTCCATGTATTTGTTGTTCACAGGATTCCGGCATTTAATAACCGATTTGGATGAAATTTGGTATAGGGTGTTTTTTGGGCACAAGGACGAACGCTATTGAATTTGGAAGAAATCGGATCAAATTTAGATATAGCTCCCATATATATGTATCGCCCGATTTCGACAAATGGAGCCACGTTGCGCTTTTTTACAAACCGATCGTCATCAAATTGGATATAGTAAACCTTTTCATCACCCTTCAAGTCTGCAAAATTTCATCGAAATCGGTTCAGATTTAGATATAGCTCCCATATATATCTATCGCCCGATTTTCCCATAAAAACCTTATTTATTAAGCGATCTTACTCAAACTTGGCTTACTCTAATCTTTTATGGTACTGACAATATGTGCCAAAAATAATCGAAATCGGTTCAGATTTAGATATAGCTCCCATATATATGTATCGCCCGATTTTGCCAAATTTGGCCGAAAAAAACCCTTATTTATCAACCGATAATACTCAAACTTGGCTAAATATAATATTCTATAGCACTAACTATATGTGCGCAATTTCATCGAAATCGGTTCAGATTTGGTCGTAAGACCCTTATTTATCAACCGATCGTACTCAAAGTTGGCTAAATGTAATCTGCTATAGCTCTAACTGTATGTGCGAAATTTCATCGAAATCGGTTCAGATTTTGATATAGCTCCCATATATATGCATCGCCCGATTTTGAAAAATTTGCCCCTAATAACCTTATTTTTGGCCATAGGGGCCTAATTTGTTAACTGATCGTACTCAAATTTTACACAAAGTGACCTTCTGTGGTATCAATCATACCTGCAAAATATTATACAAATTGGTTCAGATTTAGATATAGGTCCCATATATATGCATCGCTCGATTTTCCCAAATTTGACCATAATACTTTTATTTATTAACCAATGTTACTCAAATTTCAAATTGTGATGTACTAGCCGACCCTATTTAGACTTACATGTAGCTCTTACATAAATCTATTGCCCTATTTGCAGAAATTTGGATTTATTGCCCCACAACTAATTGACCGATTTCCTCTTTTTTAATAATGGACTCAATATTAGTGGCATACTAACTCTTTTGGTGCAAAATAAACTATAGCTCCTAATATTAGACATTTCTGTTCAGATTATGACAAGACACCCATAAACATGTACCCCCCTTTTCCAAAACCTATACCAATGATACCCCACATAAGCATGTTTACTAATTCAGTAGGGGTGGTTTAGGGTATGATATAGTCGGCCGCGTCCGACTTTCTACTTTACTCACTGGTTTTTAGTATGTACGAACTCAAATTAGTGATAACAGAATATGGCTAAAAATGACTTAAACCACTTTAAACCGAACAAAGTTTTTTGTCATTTTTAGATTGGACATGTTTTTTAAACTTTAGTCACAGGCTAAGTACAATATTAACCACAACTTTTGATGGAAGTGTCCAATAAATTCGAAATTTTGAAAGGATGTAAATCACATCAATCCAAATAGAAAACAACGAACTCCAACAAAACATACTAAGTCGACTTAGCGTACCCTGGAATGAGGGCATCGATATCTACCCAATCAATATAGTGTCCACAATTTTTTTCTAATAATACGAAATTTTATTGGTTTTTAATGAGTATCTTTTGTTTTTGAAATATTTTGATATATTACCTTTTTTTGGAACAAATCTACTTTAGCACAAGTTGTTAAAAAAAAACAATTTTTTTTGAGTGTCGGAGAAGGGATTTTAAATCGAAAATGTAAGGTAAAAATTTTGTCGGAAAAGCCTAGTTTTCGAGATATCGACATCTGAAAATCGGTATTTATATTTGTGTTAATTCTGACAGTAATTTTTCATGAAATGAATAAATACCGTTTTTTTGCGTATTTGCTAAAAATATTACATTTTAAGCAGAAAATATTAAGTAAACATTTTGTCGGAAGAGCGTAGTTGTCGAGATACCGACCCTTAAAAATTAGATATAGGTGGCCGGCCTTTGAGACTTTCTCCTATGGACAGAGTCTAAAGTGGGCTAACGCGAATCGAAAAGTCAACACGCTCGCTAGAATCGAAAAGTTTACACGCTGACCAAAAATTAGACCTATCGGACCACTTGTACTAAAGTAGATTTAAGCAAATTTTTTTAAGGATATTCATAGAAATTTACAGACTACAGGAAATTGTTATCGAAATTTACTTTATATTGGAATTTTCATCGAAATTTACTTTCTATAAGAAATTTCACTGTTTGGAATTCACTGACTACCAAAAATTTCCTCGATATATATTTTCTATAGAAAATTTCATAGAAATTTAGTTTCTATAGAAAATTTCATAGAAATTTTCTTTCTATAGGAAATTTCATCAAAATTAGTTTCTATAGGAAATTTCATCGAAATTTACTGATATAGGAAAATTTGTCGAAATTTACTGTCTATAGCAAATTTCATCGAAATTTACTGTCTATAGAAAATTTCGTCGAAATTTACTGTCTATTGGAAATTTCATCGAAATTTATTGTCTACTGGAAATTTCATCGAAATTTACTGTCTATTGGAAATTTCATCGAAATTTACTGTCTATAGGAAATTTCATCGAAATTTACAGTCTATAGGAAATTTCATCGAAATTTATTATCTACTAGAAATTTCATCGAAATTTATAGTCTATAGGTAATTTCATCGAAATTTACAGTCTATAGGTAATTTCATCGAAATTTATTATCTACTAGAAATTTCATCGAAATTTACTGTCTATTGGAAATTTCATCGAAATTTACTGTCTACTGGAAATTTCATCGAAATTTACAGCCTATAGGTAATTTCATCGAAATTTACTTTCTATAGCAAATTTCATCGGAATTTACAGTCTATAGGATATTTCATCGAAATTTATTATCTACTAGAAATTTCATGGAAATTTATAGTCTAAAGGTAATTTCATCGAAATTTACAGTCTATAGGTAATTTCATCGAAATTTATTATCTACTAGAAATTTCATCGAAATTTACTGTCTATTGGAAATTTCATCGAAATTTACTGTCTATAGGTAATTTCATCGAAATTTACTTTCTATAGCAAATTTCATCGGAATTTACTGTCTTTAGGAAATTTCGTCGAAATTTACTGTCTATAGGAAATTTCGTCGAAATTTACAGTCTACTGAAAATTTCATGGAAATTTATTGTCTACTGGAAATTTCATCGAAATTTACTGTCTATTGGAAATTTCATCGAAATTTACTGTCTATAGGAAATTATTTATTTATTTATTTATTTATTTCAGTCTTTGGATTTGCATTACAATCCTTACAGACTAAGCTTATTACTAAAAATATATAATATCTAATGATTTACAAAAATCAAATAGTGTAGAAGAAAAATCCAACCTAAAATTTGAGATCCGATTAAATTCCTTTAAAGCACGCACAATTGGTTCATTATATGAATAGTTGCTACGATGAATTGGAATGAAGAGTAGGTTTTGACGACGCAAATTATGGCAGGGAATATTAAATTGTATTAATTCAAGCAAATCTGGAGCATCTATGATACCATTAACTATCTTGTACAGAAAAATCTGAGATAAAAATAATCTTCTATTTTCTAGTGTCTTCATACCGATAAGTCGACATCGGTCCGAATATGACGGTTCAGGATCTGTGAAAGATATTGAACTCAGGGCAAATTTAATAAACCTCTTCTGAATGCGTTCAATACGAGTAACATGGCACATATAAAAGGGATTCCAAATCACACTGGCATATTCTAATCTAGATCTAACCAATGACATGTATATATTTCTAGCAGTATAGGGATCTAAAAAGTCCTTACAATGCCTTTTAACAAAGGCTAGCATTGCATATGCCTTTGGCACAATGAAGTCAATATGACCCACAAATGTAAATTTAGAATCAAATATTACTCCCAAATCCTTCACATTATCAACATCTTGAATACAAAAGGAATCTATAAAATAATTCGTAGAAATCCTAATCCTGGCCTTGCTAAATGTGACCTTAAAACATTTAGCTACATTAATATCAAGTCTATTCTCTACACACCAATTCACAATATTATCTAAGTCATTCTGTAGTCTAGAAAAGTCAGCATAAGATTCAACCCGTGAAAAAATTTTCAAATCATCAGCATAAAGTAGTATATTCGCCCACGCAACACATTCAGATATATCATTAATAAACAATATAAAAAACAGAGGTCCTAAAACACTCCCTTGTGGAATACCGGATGTGGCCCTATATACATCAGACACATAATTTTCTATTCGTACATAACAAAGTCTATTACACAAATAAGAAGAAACCCATCTCAAAAAATTAGAATGAAAACCTAAACAAGCTAACTTTTTCAAAAGTATACTATGTATCACACGATCAAAAGCCTTCGACAAATCCATATAAATGGCATCAACGCAACTTCCAAGCTCAAAAGAAGATATGCAATATTGCGAAAAAATTGTTAAGTTCGTAATGGTCGAACAACCCCGAACAAACCCATGCTGATTCATCGATATTATCCCTTTAACATGAAAATACAATTTATCGTAGATAATATGTTCAAATAACTTAGAAATATTACAAATTTTTGAAATAGGTCTATAATTGCAAACATTATCTTTTGAACCTGATTTATGTACAGGTGTTATCCACATTACCTTCCATCTATCAATAAAGACACCCTCTTTCAGTGATCTATTAAAAATATGTAGAAGTGGTAGTAATAGGGAAGAGGAAATTTTTTTTATAAAAAATGAACTCAACCCATCACTATCAATACGATTAGTTGACTTTAACTTTTCAATACCTGCGAGAACATCACAAGTCTGAAGTTCCATACAACCTAAATTCAAATACGAGTTATCATAAATTCTAACGGAACCTGTAAAACTACTATCACTGACAAAATTAGTCCTAAAATAATCAGCAAAGATGTTGGCAGTTTCTTGCAAAGAATTCGAAATTTATAATCTACTAGATCGAAATCATCGAAATTTATAATCTACTAGAAATTTTATCGAAATTTACTGTCTATTGGAAATTTCATCGAAATTTACTGTCTACTGGAAATTTCATCGAAATTTACAGTCTATAGGTAATTTCATCGAAATTTACTTTCTATGGGAAATTTTGATGAATTTTCTTTTAGGAAATTCATTGAAATTTACAGTCTATAAGAAATTTCATTGAAATATACTTTCTTTAGGAAATTTCATTGACATTTTATCGCAATTTACTTTCTACAGGAAATTTTATTGAAATTTACTCCCTATCGGAAATTTTATCGAAAATTACTTTCTATAGGAAATTTCATCGACACTTATTATGTAAAGAAAATTTAATCAAAGATTATTATATAAAGGAATTTAATCGAAATTTTGTTTCTGTAGGAATTTTTGTCGAAATTTACCTTTTATATGAAATTTTATGGATATTTTTTATCGAAAATCTTTTTCCGAATATACATCTAAAGAAAACGTAATCGATGTTTACATTCTATAGGATATTTCGTCAAAATTTACTTCTTATAGGACATATTATCGAAATTTACTTTTTATAGGAAATTTCATCGAAATTTACTTTTTATCTAGAAAATTTCCTTTCTATAGGAAATTTCTCCGAAATTTACTTTCTTTAGAAAATTTACTTTTTTCGTTGCAAATTTAGTGGCTTTGATTTATTTTTATAGGAAATTACATCGTCATATATTTCGATATTTCTTTAATAATATCTTCCTAAATATGGACAAAATATTTAATGAAACACTATACAATTTCTATATGCCTTACTTGGAATATCATTTTAATGTCACGGCCACTGAATACATTAGGTAACGCAAATCTTTGTTGTCTATACTCTCGACAATGTTAGTTGTATTTCCTGCCATGTACAAAGTATTCGAGTATAGTTGTTATTTTTTTTAACAAAATTACAACGAATATTAATTCGTAGTAAAGTAAGCTCCATATATTTTGCAGTCTTCAACCTAAAATAGAATTTCCTTATTAGCATTTTGTGGCTTAGGTCATCCAGGAGAAAAGAAAACAAAAAATAAATCCATTGGCCCTTACCCATATAATAAGTTTGGTATTAAGGTGATAGGTAATATACATAATAATAGATCCCAGTTGTCATTGAATATTCTCGATTGCATTTGCAATAATGAATATAAACTAAAGCATAAGCAGCAACAACAACAACAAATAAAATACATTGTAATAAATTTACATATTGATGTTAAGGCTTGTAGGTTGCGTCTATTTTAAGTATGAATGTATTCTTCTATTGTTATGTTATGTTATGCCTTAGAACTATCGTCGCTATAAGAAAATAATTTTTGTAAATAGTTCATTGAATTTGTTGACGAGATTAGCTTTTCTGCCTTTAAGGACAAATTTCAAAAAGATTTATTATTATTACTATTGACATTGTTATTGTTTTATTTTAGTTGCTGATATACTTCTCACATGAATGAATAAATAAATCCTCCGGAAATAACATTGTTTATCTCAAACTGGGCCAAGGGGCCATGATAAGAATTCACCATGTATGTAAAATCAATGAATTAGTTGCAAAATGAAAAACACCGTGTGAGGGATTTATTTCAAGCAACTAAATAATTTCAATTCAATTTCTTTTCCACACTATTGCTTGAGTTTTCATCCCCATCTATGGCCGATTGTTAGGCAGTCTGTAGAAGTAAACCACAACAACCATTCAGGCGGCAGGTATTTGTAAACAAATCTACCAACGCAAATAGTTCAGGTGTGTAATGTGTTAAAACGAGTGCCAATGTATTTTCATAGGCTTTACCTCACCACATATACATGAATTCTCTCATTCATTTAAATTTATTCATTCACAATATTTTTCTTTTCGTACTATTTCATTACTTGAGTTAAATACGAGGTGAGTTTGGTGATAAATGTTCTAAAAAAGTAAGGGAATTTTATGAAGGGGTATAACAATAGACAATGAAATTTTCTTGAATCGAAGTTGAAATTTACATTTTGTAGGAAATTTCCTCGAAATATGCTGCTTATGGTAAATTTACATTCTATAGGAAATTTTACCACAATTTCCTTGCTTTATCATATTTCACCGAAATTAACCTTCTATAGCAAATTCATTTGAAAGTTACTTACTGTCTATAGGAAATTTTCCTGAAATTTATTAACAATAGTGAATGTCATAAGGAATTTCCTTTAGACAGTAAATGTCGCTGAATTTCCTTATGACATTCCCTATTGTTAATAAATTTCAGGAAAATTTATTGGTTATAAGAAATTTCGTGGAAATTTGCTCAAAATTTATTGACTAAAGGAAATTCCCTCAAATTTTTCTGTCTGTAGGAAATTTCCTCATATCTACGAATATTGTCGATAAAAAATTTCCCCAAATTTTACTATAAGAAATTAGCAGGATATTAAATTTCTATAGGGAATTTCGCCAAAATTTACTTTCTATAGGAAATTTTATCGAAATTTACTTTCTGTAGTAAATTTCGTCGATATTTACTATCTATAGGAAATTTCATCGATATTTACTTTCTATAGGAAATTCCGTCGAAATTTACTTTCTATAGGAAATTTCCTCGAAATTTGCTTTCTATAGGAAATTTCTTCGAAATTTACTTTCTATAGGAAATTTCCTCAAAATTTACTATCTATAAAAAATTTCTTCGAAATTTATTTTCTATAAAAAATTTCGTCTAAATTTACTATCTATAGAAATTTTTGTCAAAATTTACTTTCTATAGAAATTTTTGTCAAAATGTTGCATTCTATAAAAAATTTCGTCAAAATTTACATTCTATAGCAAATTTCATCGAAGTTTAATTTTTATAGGAAATTTTCTTGAAATTTACTATTTATAGGAAATTTCCTCGAAATGTACTTTCTATGGGTAGTTTCCTCGAAATTTACTTTCTATGGAAAATTTCGTCGAAATTTACTTTCGATAGGAAATTTCGTCATAATTTAGTTTCTATAGGAAATTTTGTCAAAATTTACATTTTATAACTATAAATATTGTAATACATTCTATTTACTTTCTATAGGAAATTTCGTCGAAATTTACTTTCTATAGAAAATTTTGTCAAAATTTACTTTTTATAGAAAATTTTTTCAAAATTTACTTTCTATAGGAAATTTTGTCGAAATTTACTATCTATAGGAAATTTCCTCGAAATTTACTTTCTGTAGAAAATTTCCTCGAAATTTACTTTCTATAGGAGATATTTGCGATATTTAATTTCTAATGAAAATTCCGTCGAAATTTACTTCCTCTAGGAAATTTCGTCGAAAGTTACTTTCTATAGGAAATTTCGTCGAAATTCACTTTCTATAGGAAATGTCTTCGAAACTTTCCATAGGAAATCTCGTCGAAATTTACTTTCTATAGAAAATTTTGTCAAAATTTACTTTCTACAGGAAATTTGTCAACATTTAAATTCTATAAAAAAATTTCGTCGAAATTTACTACCCAAAGGAAATTTCCTCGAAATTTAGGTTAGGTTAGGTTAGGTTATGTGGCAGCCCGATGTATCAGGCTCACTTAGACTATTCAGTCCATTGTGATACCACAGTGGTGAACTTCTCTCTTATCACTGAGTGCTGCCCGATTCCATGTTAAGCTCAATGACAAGGGACCTCCTTTTTATAGCCGAGTCCGAACGGCGTTCCACATTCCAGTGAAACCACTTAGAGAAGCTTTGAAACCCTCAGAAATGTCACCAGCATTACTGAGGTGGGATAATCCACCGCTGAAAAACTTTTTGATGTTCGGTCGTAGCAGGAATCGAACCCACGACCTTGTGTATGCAAGGCGGGCACGCTAACCATTGCACCACGGTGGCTCCCCACATTTACTTCCTATAGGAAATTTCGTCGAAATTTACTTTCTATAGAAAATTTTGTCAAAATTTACTTTTTATAGAAAATTTTTTCAAAATTTACTTTCTATAGGAAATTTTCTCGAAATTTACTATCTATAGGAAATTTCCTCGAAATTTACTTTCTGTACTCGAAATTTAGTGACTATAGGAAATTTCGTCGATATTTATTGTCTATAGGAAATTCCCTCGAAAATTTTTGACAAAAGGTAATTTCCTTATTTTACTCGCTGTAGGAAATTTCCTCGACATATTTGGTCGTACAAAATTTCAATAAAATTTCAATTCCAATTCTATTAGAAAACTTTGTCGAAATTTACTATGTTTAAGAGTTTTTATTGAAACCCAGCAAAAACTCTTATTACTCAGTAATCTTGTAGGTAAGCCTGATTAAAAATTAATAACCACTAATTAATTGGCATCGCTTCGGATTGCATTTATATACGAATGTCCTAGTAGGAAAGTACTTCACCCCAGGCATACCTTCGACCATGGAATAAGTAGTGTATAATATTATTTTCTCAGGTATCCAAATCTCGAAAAAAAAAAAATATTTCTGTCACCGATTCTAATGGGTAGGAACTTATAAAGTAAATTAATATTTTTGTAATCAAGATTTTGTCTAAAGATTTTGTCTTTACAATAATGATTTTGGTATTGATTCCGAGCTAAGGAAACGGAGAATTGAAGTAAGGAAACATTTAAGACACAATTCTTTCTGAATACTGGATACTACACTCAAAAAAAGTTTACTTGGATCCAAAGATTTTGACCTTCCCTTAAGGATTTTGCTATTGATTCCGAGCCAAAGATGCGGCTTCTTTAAAATAAAGACATCTTTGACGGACCTAAATCTAGGATAAATAAAATAAAATTAGATACAGATCTCATTCATTGAATTTGTATCCTCTTTTTGCTATATATTAATAAAGGTATATATGTACAAACAAATTCCAATTTAAAATCAAAATTATGACAGGTACTTCAAAGTAAAAACAGTTTTCTTAATATTAAGAAAAAAAAAACTTTAAACCAAAGATGCAAATCCTTAAAATAAGTCTTAGCCTATATTTGAAGCGACTTTATCTTAAATTTAAAAATACAATTTGTCAGTCGTGTTAAAGACGATTTCTTTAAATTAAAAATGTTTTTCTTTATTTTAAGGAAAATTTGCCTTACTTCAAAGATCTACAACTTCAGCAGAGAGACGGAAAATTTCAAAATTTGTGTCCTAAATTTAATGAAAAAAAATTTTGAAGCAAGGATTATAAACTTTCATTTAATTAAAATGTCATTATTTTAAAGAATTTTGTCCTAAAATTTAAGTTGCATAATCTTCCATATTAGGTCAATATTTTTTTCAGTGTAGGAGACAAATTTCAATTTATCAATTTTTCCGGATTTTTCCTTCATGTGCTACCCCCGTAAAAACGGTTTAACTAACTAACTAACTTAAATTTCAGACTTGATTTCAAGTAGAAATTATGCTGTTTTAATTAAGAACGTCTTTAAAATAATGTATTAAAGGCCATCTGACAAACTAATTTTACGATCAAACCAAAAAACTCACTGGAACTGAGTTAAATTCGTGAATTACTTTAAAATAAATCTATTAAAGCCTTTATCTAATATATATTTGTGAAAAAATATTTCTAAATGGAAACATCTTCAGAATTACAGTTAAATTATATATTGATTTTGATTATATTTAATTATGCCATAATTTATTCCATTTTATTAAATCATTGCAGGTTAAGGTTAGGTTAGGTTAGGTGGCAGCCCGATGTATCAGGCTCACTTAGACTATTCAGTCCATTGTGATACCACATTGGTGAACTTCTCTCTTATCACTGAGTGCTGCCCGATTCCATGTTAAGCTCAATGACAAGGGACCTCCTTTTTTATAGCCGAGTCCGAACGGCGTTCCACATTGCAGTGAAACCACTTAGAGAAGCTTTGAAGAAATGTCATCAGCATTACTGAGGTGGGATAATCCACCGCTGAAAAACTTTTTGGTGTTCGGTCGAAGCAGGAATCGAACCCACGACCTTGTGTATGCAAGGCGGGCATGCTAACAATTGCACCACGGTGGCTCCCATTGCAGGTTAACTGCATTACATTTTGAGAATAATCATCACAAATTAGTATTTACTATTGTCATTATAAATAAGGTAGTCATTATAACCCATCGCAATGTAATGCAACGTGTAATGAGAGTTTTTCTTCTGGTAATGCAAATTGTAATGAGTTGCGGTTACCTAGTTTTTGCTGGGAATTTACTTTTTTCCGAAAACCATCCTCATACTTTATACGTTTTGGAATGTTTTAGGCAATAAGTTAAATATCAAGTGTTTTTATGTATAGACTTTCTAATCACGTATATATCGTATTGGATATATTTGATGTAATGCCATATTGTGCAATTTCAATGCTTGGGGATCTGATTGTTCTGATGGTCAGTAAACAAATCCAACAAAATAGCTTCATATTGACCGCGTAGTTGAATTTAATAAAACGCATTTTGCGGTTTTTGAAAATGTGGTCACAATTTTTCATGTAGCTCATGGGAATATGATTTAAAACAATTGTAATCTTAAGGTAGACTATTACTATATATGTACCATACATTAATAATTTAAAAGTGTTAACATTTGTAAAAAAAAATTTTAATAGTAAACAGGAAATATTCGCTGGACCAAATAAGGAGAAAACGGTGGTTGTGAAACACTTTTCACCAACATTTTCATTATCTGAAGCCCCACTTTTTTTCTAAAAATGTTTCCTCTTTCCTGTCGGGATAATCCTTATTTTAATGGCAGTCAATCAAAGTTATTCCTGTGTATTCCAAAATACCGACATTGTCATTTGGTATGTTGCGGTTTTGAAACAAGTTCATCACGCTTAGTTCCTTTCGGATGCATGTAAAGGGCCGATATTGATTTTGAATAAAACACAAACTATTTAGGAAATTGTTGTAATTTTAATTTGATATATTGGTATTACTCAATTATGTATGGAACAAAATATCGGCCAAATGGGCGCCGCGATCTCGGTGGCACAACTTCATCCGATGGTCCAAATTTTCGATGACGCTGAGGTATAATGGAGGTTCTATGCCGTTAATGTGCCGAATTATCTCATCCTTTAGCTCTTGAATTGTTGCTGGCTTATCGACGTACACACAGTAACTGCTTGACCGGCCTCATTTTGGAAAAAATACGGCCCGATGATGCCGCCAGCCCATAAACCGCACCAAACAGTCACTCTTTGTGGGTGCATTGGTTTTTCGACAATCACGCTTGGATTCTCATTCGCCCAAATGCGGCAATTCTGTTTATTGACGAATCCACTGAGGTGAAAATGTGCCTCATCACTGAATATGATTTTCTTCGAAAATTGATCATCCACTGTTGCCATTTCTTGGAACCATTTAACACGTTTTTGGATTGTGTATCTCTCCATGGTTCAAATTGAGTAAGTCTGAAATAAAGAATTGTCAAATAAAATTCGGAAAAAAACTTGGCGTTTAGGTATGGTTCACATTCAACGTCGGCCCTTACAATTTAACCACCCTTTAGTTCGAACGTTGAAGCGAAGTGATGAAGAAAGACATGGGTTTCTATTATTACAAAATCTCCCAAAACAGCTCCCAATCATGAATTGGTTGCTGTTTTTTTTTATATGCTTTATCCCCATTATACAAATTAGGCTGCTATCCCTAGATTGTCTTATAATATCACTCTCTTTAAGTTAACTTGTATTTAAGCAAAATTCAATTAAAATTCATATTTCTTTTTATATAAGCTAAACATATTAGATTTATAGTCCTATAATAAATTATTTTCGTATTATAATTCTTTTCACATTTGTTTGATTTTAATTAACCTAAAGAGCATTATTCTGAAAAACAATAGCTTTAGCAATTTGCTATTTCTTGGTAAAAAACAAAACTGTTTACATTCTTATCAAAAATTCATTAGCTATGACTAATATTGATATTTTTTGAACTTTATAGACTTTGGCATTTTTTGAAGAATTAAATTATTTTGGAAGGAATATGTATATTTGAGAAATTTGGCGATAACATTAACTCGTGATAATGACATATGATGTTGGTGTCTATGCGAAAATGAAGTGCAAAATAAATAAACACCCATATTACTCACAGCAAAGTGAGATCGTGTAGTGTCGAATTAATTTTGTAAGTTATACGCTTCTGAAAATGAATATCAGGTTCACAGAAAATTAAGTCAAAATCACTCAGCAAAAAAAGCGTCGCCAAAAAAGTAGTGAAAATGTTCTTTTTGGATCCGGAAGTGGTGCCAAATTGGAGCAGAAGCGATGATTTGGAACTTCTTCCAAAGGCACAACTTTAAAAGCACTTCCAGAAGATGCACTCCCAATGATGTTCTTTATTTTAACTACCCAGGAAGTTCTTTTAATTCAACTTTTAAACCTTGGGTTTTCATACTTTTAATGGGTAATTTTAACATTTTTTGTTTCAGAGTAATTATTCATAAAATGGTACAAATCATTTAAATTTTGTCGAAAAAAAATGGTAAATCCAATCTGAAATAATTGCGAATTTTTGAAAATATTTGAGGTCAAACTTTCCGACAAGCGTTAGAATCCACACCCAGAAAAAAGTGTCTTCGAAACTAAAGGAAAAAATGGTCATCAATTTAGTTTAGCCATTTTATTTCCACTCAGTTAATATTTTGTGTGAAATAATAAAATTTACTTGTTTCAGTAAAAAAATCCTAAACTGAAAGCAGTTAGGAATAGTTCATAAACTAGAATAGGGCATGGAATTTTACTAATACTGGTTTCTTCGCTGGGTATAAGAATTTACTACTGAACAAGAAAATTTTATTCACTGATAACAAAGCATTCGTAAAAATAAACAAAAACCGAACTAAAACCAAGTTTCCTCAAATTTAGTAAGATTTCTTATAAAATGATAATTCTGACTTCCTTTATTATAGAAAGCTTATCATACATACGAATAACACTTGGCATAGAAAAATATTTTAGTTCATTCGTACTAAGAAGTATTCAATCCTTTCAAAACTTAAGGAAACACACTTGTTAGAATATAGGAAAATTTCCTACATTTCTTTTATCTACCTGTAATCGATACCTGTCTTTGATGTAATCGATATGTTTGCGCGTGGGTTGTTTTTTTAGTTGGAATCGCGTTGTTATGGTATACGGAGAGATTGTTAAAAAATAATATAGTAAAATAATATTATAAAAAACAAATAAAATATAGAAAATATTTGTTATTTTAAATTAGTGAGAAATATGTTCGTTTTTTGAAAATTGGTTTATAAAAAAGAAAACACCAACAGAATAACAACCCCTTCATTCAACTTCATTTTGGAATCTTCAATTAACAGGTAATATTCAGTGACGCTAACCTTTTGTGAAAAAATTGGTTTTGGATTTTTTTGTTTATATTTGTAGGTATTGAAATTGTAGAAGGTGGACAAAATTGCTAGGCAGCAAATTATTCAAAGTGAAAGGTACTACAAGAAGAAAAAATAATAATAATTAATATTTCAAGGCCAGTCGATGCTGTTGATTCTAAATAAATATATTTAATATATTAATAAAACATGTCTTTTATTGAAGAAAAAATTGCTTATATAAATACATAAAATTGTATTTAAAAACGAAGGTAAGCAGATCTAACTTTGAAGTAAAAGGTTTACCACAAATATGTAAGATTTGTCCAAATGAATGAAAAAAAGTTCAATAAAATCATTCCATATATGAATTCAATTCAGTTGAATTTTTTCATTCTGTAGTATAGTGGTACATAAATATAGGAAAATGTTAACTAATATACGGAATGCATTCTACCTAATATCTAGGAAAATCACATCATTCAAACAAATAAAAATGTCTTTGGCGCTATACGAAGTTCAACTTTCTTCACAATGAGTTCATTTTAACTTAAAGAAGGGGTCACTTTTTTCTGGGTGCATTAAAAATTATAAAAAAATGTAAAAATTATTTATTTGACAAAATATTACAGAATTTTTTAATTTAAATCCAAAACATTGAATTCGGATCATACCTAAAGAAGTGATGCAAATTCAGTGCAACGGCTGTTGAAATGGAGAACTTCCGTCCTATGACAAGCCCATGTTAAATTCATCGCTTCTGCGTCAATTTTGCACCACTTCCGGATCCAAAAAGAACATTTTCATTACTCTTTTGGCAACGCTTTTATTTGCTGGGTTGTCATAAGATGGATGTCCACCATTTCAACAGACGTTGCACTGAATTTGCATCACTTCTTAAGGTGTGATGCGAATCCGGTGATTTGGATTTGAATAAAGAAATTTTGTGATATTTTGACGAATAAATAATTTTTAAATTTTCCCATTAAAAATATGAAAAAAACGAGTTATAAAAATTGACTCAAATTAACTTCCTGTGCACTTAAAATAAAGAACCTCCCAAAGACATTTTTGGAAGTGCTTTTAAAGTTGCGCCTTAGAAGAACTTCCAAATTTTTTTTTTCTGGGCAGTTCAAATTTAGATTTAATTCCCATATAATCAGTTTGTCGCCAAGTTTTCGCAAGGGTTTGCTTTTACTTTAAGACTTTGGCATACATTTTGATTTCATGAGCAAAGTTTTTTAGAGTTTTTAGTTTGATTAAAAAGTAATTAACAAATTTTTATTTAAAAATTAAAAAATCTGCCATCTCTTTTTTAAATGACTTATTTTCCCGAGTTTGATTAAAAAGTAAATTGTTTTAATTAAATTATTAATTGAAAAAAAAAAATCATCTTCAATCAACTTTTTAATTGGAAATATTTTCGTGACAGTTTTTTTCTGTGTATACGCCTGATATGCTCAATAGGAACGGGTAACATGATTTAGATATTTTAATGTTTGAAAATCGTGACTTCAAAAGACGACTTCGTAAAGTCAAATATTGCAAAAGTAGAAAATCAACATTTTCTCATATATGAAAAATTCGAATTAAAATCGAATTTTTCAGAATGGGATTTTCTTGTACAAAACTCAAGAATTCCTTACCTTATCGTAAATTATTAAGCTTTTGTCAGAATTTCAGAATGGGATTTTTTTTTTGATTGAAGCGGAATTGTCCCAGGATTTTAGAAGAATAGAGGAAAGGTAAACCCACAGCTAGAAACGAAGGCAATTGGATGCACCATCATAAAAGTCGACGTAAAAAATCATTTTACGAGTTTCAGTATTTTTTGATGAGTTATTAAGCTTTTGTCAGAATTTCAGAATGGGATCTTTTTTTTTTTTTTTTGATTGAAGCGGAATTGTCCCAAGATTTTAGAAGAATAGATGAAAAGGTAAACCCACAGCTAGAAACGAAGACAATTGGATGCACCATCATAAAAGTCACCGCAAAAAATCATTTTACGAGTTTCAGTATTTTTTGATGAGTCACGAAGAAAAAGATGATAAAAATTATCATCGTATTGTATTTGTAGAGACTGCCAATAGAAAGTGGACCAGATAACTGAGACAGTACAATAAAGAAAAATCACTAAAATTCTTTCAATCGAATTTTTACTTGAATTTTAAAAAATATTCGATTATTAAATTAATTGATTCAATTGTTTTTTAGTTAAAACAACAATTTAAAATTTTAAAAAATATTCGATTATTAAATTAATTGATTCAATAGTTTTTTAGTTAAAACAAAAATTTATAACAAAAATTTTCTTGTATCCTTTAATTTTTTAATTGGATCCAATAATTTTGTAATTGAGTGGTGAGTTATAATATCACTTCTGTGACTGAATGCAATTCAATTAAAAATTAGTTGGTTCAATTAATTTCGTGATTGAAGGAAAAATTCCAAAATTTCATGCCATGACATTACCCAGGTAATGTCCTTCATGGAATTTCGCCAAAGTTGCCCATGTGATGGGCATTCTTACTCCAGACAACAAACACAATTGTGATACCATTTAAAAGCAGGGCTTGTCTCTGATTAAATGCAACAGAAGAATCTAAAAATAATTTAAAAAGGTTGAATAGAAAAAAGCAAATGAATAGAGTTTTTGTATCGTTTCGTGACAGTCGAATGAACGAGGTCCAAAGAAGGCGAATATTGTTCCATCTACCGGAAAGGAAATGATCACCGTATATTACCGTTTGGCGAAGCAAAAAAGTTCTTGTACCATGGTCTAATTGCTCGAATACCTGCGACATTCTCCTCATTTGGCTCCGTGAGAGTTAAAAAACCCACTCGCTGAGCGTATTGAGCATATCAGGCATATACACAAAAAAAACTGTTACGAAAATATTTCCAATTAAAAAGTTGGTTGAAGATGATTTTTTTTTTCAATTAATAAATTAATCAAAACAATTTACTTTTTAATCAAACTCGGAAGAATAAATCAGTTAAAATAGAGATGGCAGATTTTTAATTTTTAATTAAAAATTTCTTTCAAACAATTAATTTTTAATCAAACTAAAAACACTAACCCCCATTTTCATGAAGCTCCGTTAGTGCTACGTTAGCTAACGAACTTTTAAACCGTGCTATCTACATATCTGTCATTTTGCGTATATATTCCAAACGCCAGTTAGAAACTTAACTGCTGAAAATTTTTCAGTTAAAGTTAACCGGAGAAAAGATATTTCCATTTTTCTTTCTGTTAACTGGCAGTTAAAGCCTAACGGAGCTACATGAAAATGGCCGTAGGTCAGTTCAGAAAGTAATAATAGTTACGTTTTTAATATTAAGAAATTAATTGGGATTTGCAATCAATATCAAATAAATTTTCAATTAAACTGCGATTGACACTATTTTCGTGGTTGAAGACATTTCAATTAAAAAATTAATTGGATCAATTAATTTCGTGATTGAATTAGAATTTTTTTGTTTGTACGGGGGTAACCGCCGCCATGGAGGCCTATTTTGCAGAAAGTGAGAAAGTATATTTTTCAGTCACATTACAAAAATGATGGAGCGCTGCTCCGAGCCTATTATACCGAGATAGGGGAAATTATGTTAACATAGAAAAACAAACCGTTCTCTTTATGTTAGAAAAAAAAAAAAAAAATCGCCGTCTTTACTCTTTTTTGTTGTAGGCTAAGGATGTAATGCTAAGAAGATCATATGATGTCCCAAGCTGTAAATATGCTGCAACATTCAGTAAAGATCTACTAAATCTTTCCATAGCTTTAACTCTTCTTAAACATTTATTTTATTTTCCATTTATTTAAGCAATTCAAAGCCTTTAAAACGCCTTAGATGCAAATAAGCACAAAATCGGCTATTCCTAATACGCTTCATATTCTAATATTTTGAAGAAGGGTTTTAACGGATGTTGTTTTTTATATAGCCTGTACATATATGGATTTTCCAGTTTCATTTTTTAATAAACGAAAATATGATTTTTGAATTGAAATTGAATTCTTAGCCATGATCTTACATTTTTTTCTTAATTTTTTTAATGAATTTTTTTATTAGTTTTTTTTTTTTTTATCGGAAATCCTAATGATTTAAATTCGAGTACGAGAAGAGACAACTATTTCAGCTTCAGTCAAAGCTATTTTTACTACTTCAAATTGCTATCTTTTTTGCGGCATTTCTGTTTCCTATTAAGTACCAGCGTACGAAAGATTCTTTTCTTTCAATTTTATGAGAAAAAAAAACAACATTAAACTTCCAAGGCAAGTCTCTTCAAATATCATCTTTTAATTTACGAGGAAATTCATTCAATCCATAAAGTTGTGTAGTTTTACTTAGAGTACGAGTAGTATTGTGATAAGCAATTGGAGCAAAATTGTGCTTGGAACATTGTTTTTATTTTCATGTTCTGTACAATTTCCGTAAGCGTTTTTTTTATTTTGATATTTTTGCGTTCCCAGAGCCCATTCGGCATTTGTTTATGGTTTGTTGTGGTACTGATTGTCGATTTTTTTCATATAAATTTTTACTGGCGCAATTTCGACGTACTAAACATATATCTGTTTATATATATATATGAATGTGGGCTTGTTAAACATATACATGATTGAGTTGGTGGCGGCTTTTTTTTACGTTGCTTTCGATAAATAATAGAAATGGGCGTCTTGCATTGAGTCAAATGTTTCGAAATAAATATGTGAAAACAGTAGCAATCACAATTTATTCCTTGCATATTTCAATTTCAAACTATAAAAATAATCTCTATTGTGTTGTTTTTTAAATTATTTCCTTCTATTTGTTGTACACCGAGAGAAAAGTTAATAGCATCATACAAAATATTTTTCTTTAAAAAACAAGATTTTATTAAAAAAAAAAAAAACATTTTTATAATCATTTATTTTCGAACTGGTGAAGATCGATTTTCAGACTTTTCCGTGGTAGATAACATGATTTGCAAATTGGAAGTGAATTTTGAAAATCATGAAAAGTTTTTAAAGTTTGTTGTCATCGATTTTATTTTTGATTTAAATGTCGAAACTTGGATCTCCAAAGCATCTGTATATAAACCCAACAATATGCTCGAAAATAAATTGTAAAATTTAATCAGCTTGGAAAAAATTTCATTTCATTTATTTGCTCAATTTTATTTATTTAGTTATTTTACGAGGGTGGTTTCATACGCATTTAGCCGTAAAGCGTACGATCCTTTTATGTCGGTACACTTGGCCCAAAGATAATCTGATTATTAAGCCTTCTTGGTGGCAATATTATCAAGTGACTTTTTAGGTTTGAAAACAACAAGGAGAATACGCGTGGTGGGGCCAATTTTACCAATATGATCAGGGTGAGACTTCTTCAAGTAGGTTGATGAACTATTTTAATTATGCATCAAATCTTTTCCATAACTCAACATAGGAGTGCCTGCACTGGTAGAAAAAGTTTCGTTATATTAATGAAATGTGTCATTAAAATTGAGCCAATTAATATAATGAAATAGTTCGTTATTATAACGAATTTTCTGTTAGTCAACGAAACGTTTCGTACTCTTAACGAACATTTTCATTGTCTTAATGAAAATGTTTCGTTGTATCAATGAACAATTTTCGTTGGCTCAATTTTAATGAAATTTTCTTTGTGTGTGGGAAAAACGTTTACAAAGGCAAGTTTAGGGCGCCCCCAATCCGAAAAGGAGCAGGGAAAACCATTTTCTTTAGGATGCGTTGTTAAGATGAGGAGGCTTTGGAACACTACATATGTCGTTGCTTTGTATTCACGAGATATAGGGGCGCTATATGAGGGAACTTGGAATAGCTTAGTAACAGGCACTGCAAACAATTGTGTGAATTACAAAATAAGTGAAGGCATCAATAGGTTAAGTTAGGCATAAGTGGGAGCCACAGAAGCGCAAGCATGTCCGCCTTGCTTAAACAGGGTCATAGATTCAATCCCAATTTCGACCGACCACCAAAAATTGCTTTCAGCAGTGGGTAATCCCCCCTCAGTAATATGCTGGTGAGATTTCTGTGGGAAATGGTGGTTTCTCCCTTACTAAAGGGTGATACGGTCAAAATTTGGTCAATATAAACTTGACGTATTTCTTTCAATTTTGCATTTAAAACCTGAACACCCCTCATTTTGAAGGTGTGTGTGTGTAGAATGTTGATCCTATTTTGATTTTGAAATTCACTCTTCAGTTGTAAAAATGCCGTCCAAGCAAGAAGAGCAGCGTATCAAAATTTTGCTCGCGCATCGCGAAAATCCGAGCTGGCAAAATCGCTAAAAGTTGCCAAATCAACCGTTACAAATGTAATTAAAGTGTTTGGGGAAATCGAAAACCGGAAGCCGCTCAGACGACAAAGAGAGTTGCCGGTAGTTTCAAGCGAAACCCTAACCTCTCTCTCCGAGATGCCGCAAATAAGCTGGGTGTATCGTCTACAACCGTGCATCGAGCCAAAAAACGAGCCGGACTATCGACTTACAAGAAGGTAGTGACTCCAAATCGCAAACAAAATACGACGGCCAAAGCGCGATCCCGAAGGCTGTACACGTCGATGCTGATGAAGTTTGACTGCGTGGTAATGGACGACGAAACCTACGTCAAAGCCGACTACAAGCAGCTTCCGGGACAGGAGTTTTATACGGCAAAAGGAAGGGGAAAGGTAGCAGATATTTTCAAGCACATAAAACTGTCAAAGTTCGCAAAGAAATATCTGGTTTGGCAAGCCATCTGTACCTGTGGCTTGAAAAGCCGCATTTTCATAGCTTCCGGGACTGTCAACCAAGAAATTTACGTGAAAGAGTGTTTGAATAAACGTCTGCTGCCTTTCCTGAAGAAACACGGTTGTTCCGTACTGTTTTAGCCGGATTTGGCATCTTGCCATTACGAAAACCTATGTTGTTAGCACCTATATTACCTGTTTATTTTCGTAATTCATTATGATTGTAAATATATATATATATATAAATAAATAAAATTTTGAGCACAATATTGTTTGGGAGAATTTTTTTAAGCATATAATAATGCTTCCAAACATATTATATGTTCACATAATAACATATTGTTTTTTGGAAGACAACATTATTGAATTTGGATGCAAAAATACAAAATGTTTGGAACTTAGACTACCCAAACATATATTGTTTAGACCAATATGCTTTCAAACATATTATATATTGGAAGAGATCAAACATATAAATGTTTGGGCAATACCCAAAAATGTATATGCTTGAAGCAAAATATGTTTGGGAGCATATGTTACAGAAGCGATTTTTTGTGAGGGTGCAAGGACAAGAACCCTCCCAACACGCCAGAGCTCCGCCCAATTGAGAAATACTGGGCTATTGTCAAGCGGACCCTAAAGAAGACCAAAAAAACTTCTAAGTACGAGCAGCAATTCAAGGCAAACTGGCTTCCTGCGGCGAAGAAGGTGGACAAGGTGGTTGTACAAAATCTGATGGCAGGTGTCTAGCGTGAGGCCCGGCAATTCGGATTTGGAAAAGCGAAAGCCTAACTGAATATTTTTCCTGAATTTTATACTAATTGAACTTGAAAAAGAAATTTAATTTGATTTTTTAAATAAACGATTTCACCGATTTACACGCGTTTTCCCTTGACCCAATTTTGACCGTATCAACCTTTATATATGGCTTTAAAACGGAGGTCCTTGTCATTAACCAAAACACGGAATGGGAAAATAATGCAGCTGAATCGCATCGATAACTCTCCAAATTTATCCGCATTGTGCTCTTTCGGTTACAATGTGCTAGAGATGGTTTGTGCATTTCAGAATTGGTGATTTTGATGAGGAAGTCAGCTAACATCCAAGACACCTGGACAAGTTTAACGATGCTGAATTATAGGCATTACACGATGTGGACTCGTGTCATATAGAAGCTCAACTTCATACAAAAAATAATTTTTCTGATTCAATCACAAAATTAATTGATCCAATTAAGTTTGTAATTGAAATGTCTTTAATCATGAAAATGATTAGGTTAGGTTATTAGGTGGCAGTCCGATGTATCAGGCTCACTTAGACTATTCAGTCCATTGTGATACCACATTGTGAACTTCTCTCTTATCACTGGGTGCTGCCCGATTCCATGCTAAGCTCAATGACAAGGGACCTCCTTTTTATAGCCGAGTCCGAACGGCGTTCCACATTGCAGTGAAACCACTTAGAGAAGCTTTGAAACTCTCAGAAATGTAACCAGCATTACTGAGGTGGGATAATCCACCGCTGAAAAACTTTTTTAGTGTTTGGTCGAAGCAGGAATCGAACCCACGACCTTATGTGTGCATGGCGGGCATGCTAACCATTGCACCACGGTGGCTCCCAAAACTTTGAAAATGATAGTATCAATTAGAGTTGTAATTGGGCATAAAAAATATTTGATTAAAAAATTAATTGATTTTGATTGGAAAAAATAAATAATTTTTTTATTGATTTAATTAAAAATTTAATTGATGTTGATAGCAAAAATTAACTAATTTTTTAATTGATTCAATTAATTATTTAGTTAAACTTCAGTCCAATTTTCAATAAACTTTTTAATTGAATCAGCTAAACAATTAATTGAGTATTGCAATCGACATCGAATTGTTTAATAAAAACCGTGAACATTTTCTCTCATTTTCTTAACTAACTTTGTGTTTGTGTTTGATTATTAAAAATTAAAAAAAATCAATCGGATTTTTTAACTGACTTAGTTTTGTGAGCTTAATTAAAATGTTAATTAAATGTTTTCAGATTTAATTAACTTTTTAATTGGTAATATTTTGGTGATATGTAATTCTGTGTTGTCAAATCGTTTGAAGTAACACGACCCTTCGATTGAAATTATTCGGAATGATTGAAAATCAAGAAAGTTGGTACCGTCAGTGGTACCAACCGGTTTGGGCTAAAAATCGTAAATGTTTAAAATATTTTTCGTCAAAATCGTCAGTGTCACATAAATTTCGTCACCCATAAAACAGCCGAATTCAAAGATTTAAAAGCAAATTTAAAGTTTTATTCTTTAACGACAAATTTAATGTGGCTTTAACTGCCAGTTAACAAAAAAGTAAATTGCAAATATATATTCTCCGGTTAACTTTAATTGAAAAATTTTCAGCATTTAAGTTCTTAACTGGCATAAAAAATATATAAGCAAGATGACATATATGTTCATAGTATGTTTTAAAAGCTCGTCAGGCGTACATAGACTATTCCGACCATTGTGAAATTATAATGGTGAAATAACCATGCATAAAATCCAAACGTGATTTAGCTTCCAAAAATAAGAATCGAATATCGGTCGATTTTTCTAAAATCCTCCAACTTCTTGTTGAAATTTGACTTGTATCCATTTACGAGATGTTTTAAACGATATTTAAATGCTTATCATAATGGACTGAATAGTCTAAGTGAGCATGAAAATAAATCGGGCTGCCATTTTAACTGCTGGGAGCCACCTTGGTGAAATGGTTAGCATGAACGCCTTGCACACACAAGGTCGTGGTTCGATTCCCGCTGCAACCGAACACCAAAAAGTTTTTCAGCGGTGGATTATCTCACCTCAGTAATGTTGGTGACATTTCTGAGGGTTTCAAAACTTCTCTAAGTGGTTTCACTGCAATTTGGCAGCCCTTTCGACTCGGCTATAAAAAGGAGGCCCCTTGTCATTGAGCTTAACGTGGAATCGGGCAGGACTCAGTGATAAGAGAGAAGTTCACCACTGCGGTATCACAATGGACTGAATAGTCTAAGTGAACCTGATCCATCGGGCTGCCACTTTAACTGCTCCTTGTATCGGACGATGAGGTTAACCCTCTAATGCCCCAATTTATTTGCCAGCTTATTAAATATTCAATGTTAACGACACAAAAGCAAGAAATCAAAACAAGAAAAAATTATACTTTAAAATTCAATATATGCTGCAAAGCCTCTTAAATAGTTTTAATTAACTTTTCTTTTTATTTTATCCATTTTTGTTGTTTTAAGATGTGCTTTACTAAAAGCTTCCTGATTTAACGAAGCCCGCCTAAAGGCGGGATTGGGCATTCGAGGGTTAAATACTTATCGGATGGTGTTAACCTATTGTTTCCATTTCAAAGTAGTTGTGAAAACTAGTCCCTCCAATTTAAAATCTTTGACGGAGAATACACGCAAAAAAAATAATTCTTTCCTCCCAAACGAAATTTTAGACAAACAAAGTTCGTTTCTCATTTGCTTTTCGTTGAAAGGAAGTGTATTTGAAAAAAAAATTATATACTTTTTGTTATAAACGTTTATTCTTTTCCAGGATGTAAAAACAATTTCATAAAGACTAACACCAAAAAATTTTTTCTGGCTAATTGCATTTTCCCTCACATCTTTCTCACTTCCACGAAGTTTTTTAGTTCTTAGCACCTTTTTCTGTAATACAAACAATGTAGAAGAAATTATACGATTTTATAAATTTTTAAATTTTTTTTTACCTTTTGCCTGGACAGAGAATCGAACCGCGGACCATGCACTTTGTAAGTCAACACACTAACCACTGAGCTATGTACCTGTTATGGTCATCAATAGATAAATATCCATATAAGTTATATTTATATAGCATAGCTTGCGGCGCCCACGAACCGAATAAACAAAGTTTATTTAACAGAAACAAACATTTAGTTTGGCACCGTGGAGCAGTGGTTGCTACGTCCGACTTGCATGCCAAGGGTCGTGGGTTCGATCCCTGCTTCGACCAAAGTTTTTTTTTGTTTTTTTTACATATATTCCAGATATGTTCGGAAGATTCCGAAAAAATGTTCAACATTACATTGTAGTATATTAAATTTTGAACCGTAAAATGTGTCTTATTAAAGACCTAAAGTCAGAAAAGAACAGTGTTTGATATAAACAAAATGGACTGTGTTGTTGTTTCAAAAATAACTTTGAAAAAATAAAAATTTTGTAACAAACGAATTTTTTTGGAGATGAAAGTTTAAAATTTTCGAAGCAATTCAAAAAACTCTAACAAAAGAAAAACGTTTTCTGTACACGTTTTCCAAACGTTTTTTTTTCTTTGCGTGTAACGAAGCCCGCGGGATTGGGCATTCGAGGGTTAAATACTTATCGGATGGTGTTAACCTATTGTTTCCATTTCAAAGTAGTTGTGAATTCTAGTCCCTCCAATTTAAAATCTTTGACGGAGAATATATTTAAATAACCATATACATGTAAATTTTTTAATTTTAATTAGTTTAGTTTGTTTTTTCATAAATTAAAAAAGACAAAAAATAAAAAATTACTTGTGCCATCAATCCAAAAGAACACACTGTTTAAAAGAGTACATTGTTCTGCTATTGCAAAAACACAATATTACACATCACACAATAGGAGGTAGTCTTCAAATTCTTGGATGGACCCCCATCATAGTACATTGACCACAACAAGTGAATTAAGCGATTAAAATTCAGAAAACCTTCATTTTAAATTATTTCAAATGAAAAAAAAAACGAACATATTATTTTCAAAAAATTAAATTGTAAATATATTTCTGTGCGTTTTATTTTCTTTCGTGTTTTTTTTTGTCGTGAAGTATAAAGACTTTTTACCCACAAACAATACAACAAGAACATTCGGACATTGAGTAAACATTTCGAAACAGCAACAAATTCATAAAAAATATGACATCAATTTCCATTTCTTACGGCGGAGGAAGTACATATCTATTTTTTTTTATTTGTACATATACAGAACATTTCATTAATTTATTATCTCAGAGCGAAAAAAAAAAAAAACAATAAATAAATAAAAACACATACAACAATCTAGTGGGCATTTTTAATTGACAGCCTATTGGTGAGGAAGTAAAAACAACAAAAATTCTTTAAATTAAATTTTCCGGGGGATATCCATAAAAATATATTTCATACATTTGATTTATTTTGGAGAAATTGTCGCCTTTAATTGATAAAAAATACTTGTATGATGTTAATTTTTTTAAATTTCACGCAATTTTTAGTTTACACTAATGGTGTTTTCGTTTGGAAAAAAAGTGTTGCATACATATGGTACAACATTTTATGGTGTTACCACAGTGTTGCCGAAACCCCTTGCAATGACAACACCGTTTACGTGTGAAAACGAACAAAAACGGTGCAACACTGATATAAAATCAAAACAAAAGAAATTTAGCGGAAAATTTCGATTATTATTAACAACTATTATGGGAGTCTCGACTAACACACAAATTTTTCTTGAACTAAGAGAAATTGTTAAAACTTTTGTACAAATTAACTACATCCTCAACAAAGTTTTTAACTCGCCGTTGGTCATTTCGTCTTCATCGTCGTCAGAAGAACTACTCTTCAATAGCACATCTACAATGGTGTTGGCAAAAAAACGCATTTGCTTTTTGCATTTTGCTATTATATTAAAAATATTTAATTTTGTTGTCGCGGCACTAAACAATTGATATGCTTCTTCTTGGTAAATCAGCTGTGTTGAAGAAATTGAAAAGCAACCACAATACACGCGTCACGCACTTTCTTTTGTATTTGCAACAACGCTATTAAAGGGTGATACGGTCAAAATTTGGTCAAGGGAAAACGCGCGTAAATCGGTGAAATAGTTTATTTAAAAAAATCAAATTAAATTTCTTTTTCAAGCTCAATTAGTATAAAATTCAGGAAAAATATTCAGTTAGGCTTTCGCTTTTCCAAATCCGAATTGCCGGGCCTCACGCTTGACACCTGCCATCAGATTTTGTACAGCCACCTTGTCGACCTTCTTCGCCGCAGAAAACCAGTTTGCCTTGAACTGCTGCTCGTACTTAGCAGTTTTTTGGTCTTCTTTAGGTTCCGCTGGACAATAGCCCAGTATTTCTCAATTGGGCGGAGCTCTGGCGTGTTGGGAGGGTTCTTGTCCTTGGGAACCACGTTGTTGGCGGCGTACCACTCCATGGCCTTTTTACAGTAATGGCAAGATGCCAAATCCGGCCAAAACAGTACCGAACAACCGTGTTTCTTCAGGAAAGGCAGCAGACGTTTATTCAAACACTCTTTCACGTAAATTTCTTGGTTGACAGTCCCGGAAGCTATGAAAATGCTGCTTTTCAAGCCACAGGTACAGATGGCTTGCGAACTTTGACAGTTTTATGTGCTTGAAAATATCTGCTACCTTTCCCCTTCCTTTTACCGAATAAAACTCCTGTCCCGGAAGCTGCTTGTAGTCGGCTTTGACGTAGGTTTCGTCGTCCATTACCACGCAGTCAAACTTCGTCAGCATCGACGTGTAAAGCCTCCGGGATCGCGCTTTGGCCGTCGTATTTTGTTTATCATCGCGATTTGGAGTCACTACCTTCTTGTAAGTCGATAGTCCGGCTCGTTTTTTGGATCGATGCACGGTTGTAGATGATACACCCAGCTTATTTGCGGCACCTCGGAGAGAGAGATTAGGGTTTCGCTTGAAACTACCGGCGTCTCAGCGGCTTCCGTTTTTCGATTTCCCCCCGATCCAGACTTCCTGGCTGTCGACAAACGTTCCCCAAACACTTTAATTACATGTTTAACGGTTGATTTGGCAACTTTTAGCGATTTTGCCAGCTTTGCGTGCGAGTAGCTCGAATTTTCGCGATGCGCGAGCAAAATTTTGATACGCTGCTCTTCTTGCTTGGACGGCATTTTGACAACTGAAGAGTGAATTCCAAAATCAAAATAGGAGCAACATTCTACACACACACACCTTCAAAATGAGGGGTGTTCAGGTTTTTTAAATGCAAAATTGAAAGAAATACGTCAAGTTTATATTGACCAAATTTTGACCGTATCACCCTTTATTTAGGTCGAAGAATAAAAGCGTCTTCAACATCTGATTGAAAGTGTAACCATCTGCACCGTAGACCAGCTACGGTGTAACAGGTTGGCTGATAAGTCCCCGGTCTAACAAAGAAAAACACATTTTTTTGTCAAAATTCGTTTTTATTATTCAACATAGTTCCCTTCAATAACGATTATAACGACCTTCACAATTTTTTGATACCATTTTGGTAGTACTCCTTCGGTTTTGCGTCAAAATAGGCCTCATTTTCGGCGATTCATTGCAGCCAAATTTTTTCCCTACGAGCAACTTTTTTAGGTCTGAGAACAAGAAAAAGTCGCTGGGGGCCAGATCTGGAGAATACGGTTGGTGGGAAAGCAATTCGAATCCGAATTCATGAATTTTTGCCATCGTTCTCAATGACTTGTGGCTCGGTGCGTTGTCTTGGTGGAACAACACTTTTTTCTTCTTCATATGGGGCCGTTTTGCCGTGATTTCGACCTTCAAACGCTCCAATAACGCCATATAATAGTCACTGTTGATGGTTTTTCCCTTCTCAAGATAATCGATAAAAATTATTCCATGCGCATCCCAAAAAACAGCGGCCATTACTTTGCCAGCGGATTTTTAAGTCTTTCCACGCTTCGGAGACGGTTCACTGGTCGCTGTCCACTCAGCCGACTGTCGATTGGACTCAGGAGTGTAGTGATGGAGCCATGTTTCATCCATTGTCACATATCGACGGAAAGACTCGGGATGTATTACGAGTTAACAGCTGCAAACACCGCTCAGAATCATCAACACGTTGTTGTTTTTGGTCAAATATGAGCTCGCGCGGCACCCATTTTGCACAGAGCTTTCGCATATTCAAATATTGATGAATGATATGACCAACACGTTCCTTTGATATCTTTAAGGCCTCTCCTATCTCGATCAACTTCATTTTACGGTCATTCAAAATCATTTTGTGGATTTTTTGGATGTTTTCGTCGGTAACCATCTTTTTCGGGCGTCCACTGGGTTCACCGTCCTCCGTGCTCATTTCACCGCGCTTGAATTTTGCATACCAATCAATTATTGTTGATTTCCCTGGGGCAGAGTCCGGAATCTCATTATCAAGCCAAGTTTGTGCTTCAACCGTATTTTTTCCCTTCAGAAAACAGTATTTTATCAAAACACGAAATTCCTTTTTTCCATTTTTTTCACAATAACAAAAGTTGATTCACAAAAGACGCTCTATCTCACAAACTAATTGACTTACAGACGTCAAATTTTGACACGAATCATTTGAAGGTTGGTACTATATAAAAATAATATGCATTTAATACTAGCGACGCTATCTATGTGTCAGACCGGGGACTTATCAGCCAACCTGTTAAAATGGGTTGCACTTTTGCGCTCTTGCGATGGGTAGCACCTCGTCAATTGAGCGTGCACATTTTGGGTAGGCTGCACTGAATTTTCCAATCGAACAAAAATTTTTGATTTATGGGGGTAAGGTGTAAAATATGCAACATATTTTTTACCAATCGAAATCACCATAAATCAGTTATGGGAGACCAGGGTAGCTAAAACGATTTTTTTTTTAATTTTTTTTGGGGTAAAAATATTTGTTTTATTTTATCAAATGGCAAAATGTGTGGAGCTTATCTAAACTTAGAGAATCCATTCACTTTTGATCAATATAACCATTTTTTTCAGTGAGGTCACTTTTTCTATGATCGGGGGTCAGTGGTACCAGTATTGGGTATTTCCCCTAAATTGGTGATATTTTTTCGTGGATTGAGACGAAATTTTGGAGTTAAGGACTTGTGTAACAGTTTGGGAATTTTCATAAGTTTGAAGATTTTTTTGAGGATTTTTCGAAATCGATTCAATGTAGAAAATAAGGTTTACAATTATGGTTTATATGAAATTCTCTTTATTTGTACTTTATTAAAAAAGAAGCACAAGGAATCGTGGAGATTTAAAAAAATAAAACTTTGCTCCACTTTATTCCACGGCATAAAATAGGATGCGTATGGGGCATACGTATTAGAAACACAGGATTTTATATTGAGGGCCCAAGCGTTAGTTAATAATTTTACTCAGATAGAAGAATTTTCTACGAAATCATTTCGTGAAGATTCGGGGTCTAAATGTTGCCCCCACATAAGTATACATCACCGATTTGGAAAATATATCTCATAAATATAAAAATGAGCATTTAGAAAAAAATTTGCGTTCAAACCCGAACTCAAGCATTTTGAAGACGATCATCATTCTCCTGCTTCGAAATCTTGATCTGGTGTGACAAAAATTTTACGTTTTTTGTTTCTATTTTTCTAATTCTAATTAATACTGATTTTCTACCGCAGACCTTATTTCATTATTATTATTTTTGTATACCCTTCACCACTACTGTGGTACAGGGTATAAGTTTGTGCATTTGTATGTAACGCCAAGAAGGCAAAGTCTGAGACCCATCGTTTAGTATACCGATCGTCTTAGAATTAAATTCTGAGTCGATTTAGCGATATCCGTCTGTCTGTTTGTATATAGTAGAATTCGGTTATAGCGACCACCAAGGGACCGAAATTATACGTCGTTATAACCGAACGTCGTTGTATCCAAATAAGTGTACACAATATTTTTAAATTTTTGTTTTATATCATGTATATTCATATTCATATTTATTGAGATTGGAAATAGTTTAGAATTGTGGTTTGTTTTCTATTTACAAGAATTTCTTTTAATAATTTACTTTCAATAATTTCAACGGAACCATATAAACTCACTGATATATCAGAACACCCAAATCGTAAATACTGTTTTAATGTGTGCACCGCACACAAGGTTTCTGTCCTAGTTGGAATTTTGATTGGCTCATCTTCGTCATCTGGTTCATTATCGCTGTGAGTTTCATCATTTTCTTTTGTGTTCTCCACTATTTCTCTCAATGAAGGCTCTTCTGATGTCACGACGTTGTCATCGACATTTACGAACTCATCCCAGTCCTGGTTTGAACTCGAACTCATCCCAAACTGGTTTGAATATTTCTTCTTTGTCATTTGCACCTCTGTTTGGGATAGTCGAAAACAAATTCTGTGATTCCCCGCAGTACATGTTTCTTTATTTAGTATTGGCTGACGACAAAAAATGGAATGAAAAAAATAAAAATTAGTACACAGAGCTTACATCGTCGTTATAACCGAATGTCCATTCCAAAGCAGACGTGCAAATTGGTCGTTAAAAGCAGATGGTTGCTAAAACCGGAGTCGTTCTAAGCGAATGCTTGCACATGTAAAAATTATTAAGAACCAAACTTGCTTTGAAAATCCGTCGTTATAAACGGATGGTCGTTATAACCGATGTCGTTATAAATGAATTCTACTGTATTTAATTTTGTGTGCAAAGTACAGCTCGCAGTTTAACAGGTTGGCTGATAAGTCCCCGGTCTGACACATAGATGGCGTCGCTAGTATTAAATGCATATTATTTTTATATAGTACCAACCTTCAAATGATTCGTGTCAAAATTTGACGTCTGTAAGTCAATTAGTTTGTGAGATAGAGCGTCTTTTGTGAAGCAACTTTTGTTATTGTGAAAAAAAAAATGGAAAAAAAGGAATTTCGTGTTTTGATAAAATACTGTTTTCTGAAGGGAAAGAATACGGTGGAAGCAAAAACTTGGCTTGATAATGAGTTTCCGGACTCTGCCGTAGGGAAATCAACAATAATTGATTGGTATGCAAAATTCAAGCGTGGTGAAATGAGCACGGAGGACGGTGAACCCAGTGGACGCCCGAAAAAGATGGTTACCGACGAAAACATCAAAAAAATCCACAAAATAATTTTGAATGACCGTAAAATGAAGTTGATCAAGATAGCAGAAGCCTTAAAGATATCAAAGGAACGTGTTGGTCATATCATTCATCAATATTTGGATATGCGGAAGCTCTGTGCAAAACGGGTGCCGCGCGAGCTCACATTTGACCAAAAACAACAACGTGTTCATGATTCTGAGCGGTGTTTGCAGCTGTTAACTCATAATACACCCAAGTTTTTCCGTTGATATGTGACAATGGATGAAACATGACTCCATCACTACACTCCTGAGTCCAATCGACAGTCGGCTGAGTGGACAGCGACCGGTGAACCGTTTCCGAAGCGTAGAAAGACTCAAAAGTCCGCTGGCAAAGTAATGGCCTCTGTGTTTTGGGATGCGCATGGAATAATTTTTATCGATTATCTTGAGAAGGGAAAAACCATCAACAGTGACTATTATATGGCGTTATTGGAGCGTTTGAAGGTCGAAATCGCGGCAAAACGGCCACATATGAAGAAGAAAAAAGTGTTGTTCCACCAAGACAACGCACCGTGCCACAAGTCATTGAGAACGATGGCAAAATTTCATGATTTGGGCTTCGAATTGCTTTCCCCACCCACCGTATTCTCCAGATCTGTCCCCAGCGACTTTTTCTTGTTCTCAGCGACTTTGTTCTCAGCGACTTGTCCCCAGCGACTTTTTCTTGTTCTCAGACCTCAAAAGGATGCTCGCAGGAAAAAAATTTGGCTGCAATGAAGAGGTGATCGCCGGACCTGAGGCCTATTTTGAGGCAAAACCGTAGGAGTACTACCAAAATTGTATCAAAAAATTGGAAGTTCGTTATAATCCTTGTATCGGTCTTGAAGGGAACTATGTTGAATAATACAAACGAATTTTGACAAAAAAAATGTGTTTTTCTTTGTTAGACCGGGGACTTATCAGCCAACCTGTTAAGTCCGATAGTTCTCAAATTTGGCACAGAGTTTTACATTGGCTTAAAGACAATCGCTATTGATTTTGAAAAAATCGGTTCAGATTTAGATATAGCTGTCTTATATATTTATCACCGATCTGGTCATAATTGACGTAATTATCAACGTATTTTCTCGCAGCCAAATATTTTGGGGCTTTTGTAAGATATGCAAAATATCAGCCAAATCGGTTCAGATTTAGATATAGCTCCCATATATATTTTTTGTCTGATTTTCACTAGGTCAAAAAAGCCAGAGTTTGTCAATTCGGTTCAGATTTAGATATAGCTGTCTTATATATTTATCACCGATCTGGTCATAATTGACGTAATTATCAACGTATTTTCTCGCAGCCAAATATTTTGGGGCTTTTGTAAGATATGCAAAATATCAGCCAAATCGGTTCAGATTTAGATATAGCTCCCATATATATTTTTTGTCTGATTTTCACTAGGTCAAAAAAGCCAGAGTTTGTCAATTGTGCTAAATGTGGTTGAAATCGGTTCCGATTTAAATATAGCTCCCATATATATCTTTCGTCCGATTTCGACTAATATGGCCTCAAAAGCCAGAGTTTTGCCTGATTTGCTTCAAATTTTGCACAAGGAGTACGTTTAATAATATCGTTAAGTGTGCCAAATTTGGTTGAAATCGGTTCAGATTAGATATATATCTTTCGCCCGATTTACACCCATATGACCACGGAGGCCAAAATTATTCTCCCATTTACGTCTTTTTTGCTGTGATAGCAGGATCATTATTCTAACTATGCATGTCAAATTTGGTCAAAATCAGTTTATATTTTGATATAGCTCCCATATATATACGCCAGAGTAGGGGAAATATGGTAGAATGCTTCATATTTTAGACCCATTTTCAATGGGAGATTCCTCCAATTGACTCGATAGTACATTTAATATATAATAAGTGTGTCATCTTGATCTAATATGGCCAAAATACCCACATTTTACACAAAAATCTGTGATGATTTCCCCATATCGTAGTCATATCCTACACACTGTAATGTCAAACTTTCCACAGAATGATCGAATTTTAGGTACGATAAGACGGGACGTTTTATCGTATCGCATCGTTACTGATGATGAAAAGTAGATCCACTACGCCAATCCCAAGCGAAAAAAAGGAAAAAGGAATATCCATAATAAGAAGCTTATTTTGAGTATTTGGTTGGACCAGCTGGGGATGGTGTACTACCGAATGAAAATATCACAGGATTATTCCAAATTGGTCATTCTATTCCCCATTGCATTTTTCTTCCCGTCTTAGATTTCTAGGTCATTTTGAATATTTAGCATAATGTGTATATCATAACGCAATATTTATGTCATAACGCTCTTTGTCTATAAAAACAATACATGGCATACCGATGTGTCAACTTTAATGTACTTTTTCATTTAGTTATTCCCATCGAGATTGATCTGAATGATATTAACTAAAGATGTTTTAGTTTATACCCATGTGCAAGCAGCAAGTCCATCAGTCTTTCTCCATGCGATGATCTATTTTTTGCATCTGTTTTGTTTTTCTTCTTTCCACAAAGAAAACTTGAATGCCCGGGTGCATAGTATACGATGACGGGGTAATCAGGAAGGACGGATAGATGATGGACGGACGCAATTTATGGCAAAATATATTATTTGTCTTGCAGCCGCAGTAGCTTATTCTCCTTGTTTGGTTATTATACTACTTTGTGACTGTCTGTGCTGGGGGTTGGGTCTGTGTTCCGCTAAGATCTTAAATTAGTGTGTAATTAGTGAAGGTTACAGAGGCCATCAACCATAATTTTTGTGGCGATAAAAATCAGATGACGTTGCTTTTGTTGAAATTTCTTTCATTTCTCTAAAATCGAGCACATACGGCCAGAACAGAGATATGAAACGACTGGTTTTTTGGATGACACACAATGATCATAGAAGCTATGAAGACAGCAAAAAAAAAATAGCTCTTGGAATGCGATAACAACCCCAGTAACTGTAGTCCATTATTATTGCATCATACTATAAACATCTTTTAGAGAAGCATCCAATTTAATCCATGTCTTATTTTCCTACTTCCAGACACAAAAAGCTTTCATTGTTGTGATTGTTTGGCAACGATAGTCCACACATTTAAACTGCAAGTAAATCCAACTCAGAATCAAATTCAAAGCGCATTTATATCAAACGGAGAGTATATCACACGGAAACTCTGTAGAAACCCCGCCAAATGCTAATGTGATGGTGGTGGCACTTATGACTACGATGGGTACAAGCTGGCACTTGATAACAATGCCCATGATGATGCCGCTAATGTCAAGCCACTTGGTTATGATGATGTAAATGAACGTAAATTGGTATTTGTTAAAGCAAAGCTCTACAATATACGGCTTTCTTCTCCAAACATAAAACACCACCTCCTCAAATACTCAAGCGCCATTTGACATGATGCGTTATTCGGAAATCTCCAGGGATTTGTCGAGTGATAATTTACGTTATGTGGAATTTGTTGGCCACCATGACGATGATGATGACAATGTTTGTCCTGCCGCCAGGGAAGCCTCCCCCATGAGTGACATCTCAAATGGTAGTGGTCCTTTGGTAACACAATCACCCGTGGCTTCTGCTTGTCGTCGCCATCGTAATATACGCTCCAAACGTCTCTATATCGATGACGAGGCCGATTACGATGATGATGGTGACCAGTCGCATAACTATGATAATATATCTTTGGGAAACAATAGGAATAATTTCAGCGGATTTTATGCTGGCCTACGCAGCTCTAAGCGTTTCTCCAGTGGCAGTGGCAGCAATAGTTCCGTGAATGGTACTGCCAATGGAGCGGCAACCATAGCATATGTTCGCCAACGCAAGGATAGTACGAAATCTACACAAAGTTGCCGTTTTGATGCAGAATCACCGCATAAACATAATGGCAGCAGTGGTGGTATTAGTAAATCCCTCAATATAAAGGGTAGTAGGCGCAAACATTCTATAGGCTGTCTCAATGCTTTCTCCTCTTCACCAGACTCACCAGGAAATTACTATGGCGTAGGGTAAGTATGATCTTTGGCATTTATCTATTGTTTATTAATCGAATTTTCTATATTTCCAGTTGTGGTCCTCCGTCATTGAAATCTCATAGTTTACCTGGTCATACAACTACCAAATCATCTACATCTTTGGATACTACAATATTAAGTGCTTTACGTATACCCGCCGATGAATTAGCCAATCAATTGACTTTGTTAGATTTTCCCGTTTTTGCTGCCATACAACCCGATGAGTTGACCAGTTGCGCTTGGACCAAAAAGGATAAGCATACAATAACACCCAATATTGTTGCATTTACGAAACGTTTTAATCATACCAGTTTTTGGGTTGTCCAAGAGATATTAAGTGGTGATCAGCCCAAGCAACGGGCCGAAATTTTGGCACATTTCATAAAGGTAAATAAGTTGTTGCGAATTTTACACAGGGTATTTGAAATAATATTCAGCGTGGTAAAAATAATATTCACCGTGGTACTATGATTAACAGTATAGAAAATTTCGTCGAAATTAATTTTGTTATATGACATTTCATCGTAATTTACTTTCTAAAGAAAATTTCACCAAATTTACTTTCTATAGCAAATTTAATCGAAATTTACTTTATAAAAGAAGTTTTGTGGAAATTTATTCTCTATAAGAAAATTTTGTCAAAATTTACGTTCTAAACGAAATTTTCTCGAAATTCACTTCCAATAGGAATATTTTTTGAATTTCACATAGGAAATTTCTTTGAAATTCACTATCTATAGAAAATTTTAAATTTACTTTCTAAAGGAAATTTACTCTCTTAAGGAAATTTTGTGGAAATTTACTTTCTATGGGAAATTTAGTCAAAATTTTCATTCTATACACACAAAAAAAATTTTTTCTGATTCAATCACGAAATTAATTGATCCAATTAATTTTTTAATTGAAATGTCTTCAATCACGAAAATGATAGTATCAATCACAGTTTTAATTGGTCATAGAAAAAATTCTTGATTAAAATTGATTTCATTAGCAAATTTCAATTAATTTTTTAATTGATTCAATTAAAAATTTAATTGATGTTGATAGCCAAACTCAATTAATTTTTTAATTAAGAAATGTAACTATTTTCAATTATTTTCTGAATTGGTTTTTATTTGGATTAACAATTGATTGTTTGTAATACATTTTTAATTAAAAATTAAAAAAGTATTCATCACTTTCTTTAAATGACTTAGTCTTCCGAATTTGATTAAAAAGTTAATTGTATCAATTAATGTTTTAATTAAAAATTTTTAAATTTCCAATCATCGACTTAATTGACTTAATATTTCTATCTTGATTAAAAAGTTAATTGTATCAATTAATTTATTAATTGAAATTTTGTTCAACTTCAATTAACTTTTTAATTGGAAATATTTTGGTTATATTTTTTTCTGTGTAGGAAATTTTGTCGAAATTTACATTCTATGGCAAATTTATTCAAATTCACTTTCTATTGAAAATTTTGTTAAATTAACTTCTTTAGGATATTTTTATCGAAATTCACTTTCTATAAGAATTTCTATAGGAAAATTCACATTATCTTCTTCCTATAGGAAATTTAATCGAAATTTACTTTCTATAGGAAATTTCATTGAAGTTTCCTTTCTGTAGGAAATTTCATCAAAATTCACTTCATATAGGAAATTTCATCGAAATGTACTTTATATAGAAAATTTAATCAAAATTTACTATATGGAAAATCTCATCGAAATTTACTTTCTGTAGGAAATTTCGTTGAAGTTTCCTTTCTGTAGGAAATTTAATCAAAATTCACTTACTATAGGAAATTTCATCGAAATTTACTTTCTTTAGAAAATTTCATCAAAATTTCTTCTCTATGGGAAATTTCATCCAAATTTACTTTCTATAGGAAATTTCATAGAAGTTTCCTTTCTGTAGGAAATTTAATCCAAATTCACTTTCTATAGGAAATTTCATCGAAATTTACTTTATATAGAAAATTTCATCAAAATTTTACGGAAAATTTCATCGAAATTAACTTTCATTATTATTTTCTTTGATTTTCTTCGACCTTTTTATGTTATAATAATCATTAATTTATTATGAAATTTACTTTCTATAGGATATTTAATTGAAGTTTCCTTTCCGTAGGAAATTTATTTATTCCATTTATTTAAGCAATTCAAAGCCTTTACAGGGCCAATTTAACGAATTACAATGCACTACTTCAAAAATTTCATTGAAATTTCCTTTCTGTAGGAAATTTCATCAACATTTACTTTCTATAGGAAATTTCTTTGAAATTCATTTTCTATTTGAAATTTCTTCGAAATGCATTTTCTATAAGAAATTTCTTCGAAATTGACTTTCTATAGGAAATTTCACAGTATCTGCTTTCATCGAAATTTACTTTCTTTAGAAAATTTCATCAAAATTTCTATAGGAAATTTCGTCGAAATTTACTTTCTATAGATATTGTCTTTGAAATTCACTTTCTATAGGAAATGTTGTCGAAATTAACTTTGTTATAGGAAATTTCAACAAAATTTACTTTCTATAGAAAATTTCTTGGAAATTTACTTTAAAAAGGAAATTTTGTGGAAATTTGTTTTCTATAGAAATTTTGTCAAAATTTACTATCTATAAGAGTTTTCTTCGAAATTCACTTTCTTTAGAAAAATTGTCGAAATTTACTTTCTGTAGGAAATTTACTTTCCATAGGAAATTTCATCGAAATTTACTTTCTATAGGAGTTTTCTTCGAAATTCACTTTCTGTAGAAAATTTCTTCTAAATTCACTTTCTATAGGAAATTTCTTCGAAATTCACTTTCTATAGGATATTTCTTTAAAAATCACTTTCTGTAGAAAATTTACTTGACGAAATTCATTTTCTATAGGAGGCTTCGTCGAAATTTACTTTATATAGGAAATTTCTTCGAAACTGACTTTCGGCAGTAAGTTTCATCGATATTCACTTTTTTTCGAAATTCACTTTCTATAGGAAATTTCTTCGATATTTACATTTTATAGGAAATTTTCTCGAAATTCACTTTCTAATGGAAAATTCACATTATATACTTCCTATAGGAAATTTAATCGAAATTTACTTTATATAGAAAATTTGATCAAAATTTACTCTATGGGAAATTTCATCGAAATTTACTTTTTATAAGAAATTTCATTTCTGTAGTTTCCTTTCTGTAGGAAATTTCATCAAAATTCACTTCATATAGGACATTTCATCGAAATTTACTTTATATAGAAAATTTCATCAAAATTTACTCTATGGGAAATTTCATCGAAATTTACTTTCTATAGGAAATTTCATTAAAGTTTACTTTCTGTAGGAAATTTCAACAAAATTCACTTCATATAGGAAATTTCTTCGAAATTCATTTTCTATTTGAAATTTCTTCGAAATGCATTTTCTATAGGAAATTTCTTCGAAATTGACTTTCTATAGGAAAGATCACAGTATCTGCTTTCTATAGGAAATTTCGTCGAAATTTACTTTCTATAGATATTGTCTTTGAAATTCACTTTCTATAGGAAATGTTGTTGAAATTATCTTTGTTATAGGAAATTTTAACGAAATTTACTTTCTATAGAAAATTTCATTGAAATTTACTTTATAAAGGAAATTTTATAAAGTAAATTTTCTACACACAAAAATTTTTTTCTGATTCAATCACGATATTAATTGATCTAATTAATTTTTTAATTTAAATGTCTTCAATCACGAAAATGATAGTATAAATCACAGTTTTAATTGGGCATAGGGAAAAAATTAATTGATTTCAAATTTCAATTAATATTTTAATTGATTCAATTAAAAATTTAATTGATGTTGATTGCAAACCTCAATTAATTTATTAATTAAAAAAGGTAACTATTTTCAATTACATTCTGAGTTTGCGTAGAATTTTTATTTGGATTAACAATTGATTGTTTGGAAAACATTTGTAATTAAAAATTAAACAAAATGTTCATCACTTTTTTTTAACTGACTTAGTCTTCCGAATTTGATTAAAAAGTTAATTGTATCAATTAATTATTTATTAAAAATTTTAAAATTTTCAATCATTGACTTAATTAACTTAGTGTTTCAATTTTGATTAAAAAGTTAATTGTATCAATTAATTTATTAATTAAAAAAAATTTTCAACTTCAATTATCTTTTTAATTGGAAATATTTTGGTGATATTTTTTTCTGTGTATAGGAAATTCCTTCGATATTCACATTTTATAGGAAATTTCTTCTAAAATCACTTTCTATAGGAAATTTCTTCAAAATTCACTTTTTATAGGAAATTTCTTCAAAATTCACTTTTTATAGGAAATTTCTTCGAAGTTCACTTTCTGCACAATATTTCTTCGATATACACATTCTATAGAAAATTTCTTCCAAATTCACTTTTTATAGGAAATTTCTTCGAAATTCATTTTCTATAGGAAATTTCTTTGATATTCACTTTCTATAGAACATTTTATCGAAATTTACGTTTTTCAGAAAATGTTGTCGAAATTCACTTTCTATGGGAAATTTCTTAGATAGAAAATTTGATCGATATTTACTTACTATTGGAAATTTTCTATTTGTTTTCAGGTTGCCAAAAAACTTCACGAACTCAATAATCTACATTCATTGTTTGCCATTATCTCGGCTATGCAAAGTGCAAGTATATATCGGCTAAAGAAAACTTGGGCATATTTAGCAAAAAAGGATAAACACTCATACGAACGGTTAAGTGATATTTTCAGCGATCAAAATAATTGGGAAAATTTACGAGCCTATTTGGAAAGTCTACGTTTGCCTTGTATACCTTACCTAGGATTGTTCTTAACCGATTTGATATACATTGATTTGGCATATCCGCAAAAGAATGGTATTGAACCGGAACAACGAAGAAATCGTATGAATAATATACTCCGTGTTATATCGAATTATCAAGAATCGAATTACAGTAGTATAATGCCAATAGAGTCTACACAAAAATATTTAACCTCGATACGTTATATTGAGGAATTGCAAAATATATTCGAGGAAGAACAATACAAGTAAGTCAATGATATTCTCTTTAAAAATGAAAGCAGTAAGTAATGCACAATTTACTTTTAATTTTAGGAAATCCTTGAAACTAGAACCTATATCTCCTTTAGCCCCGAGTTCATCTTCTTGTAGCTCAAAGGAATCATTTAATGTCGACGTCGTTACACCTGCTTTGGCTTGTTTAAATTTATCGCCCGCCAAGACAGTGGGATCTGTTCGTCTACCCAATTCTTCAGCTGTTAAGTTTATACCGGGTCATCGTAAATGTCGCAGTTTAGGCACCAAGTAAGTTTTACAATTTTTATTTTGAATTTCCTATAGTCTTCACATATACTCTGTTGCCAATCATATCATGATAATCTTTTTTTCCTCTACCCCGTTCCCAAACAAAATCTACTATGCTACCACCATGTCTACTATGTCATCAATACCACCACCAATCACCTTCCAAATATCTTTGGAATTGTTCCAAACGACAAACAACAACAATAAAATTTCCACACAATTGACCACAAACTTTATTGAATCGATGTTTTCCAATGTGCATTCCCATTCACATTTCTATTTCGTATTTATTTCTATTTTGTTTTAATTTTTCGTTTCTTTAATAAATCACCTTCACTGTGTGTTTTTTGTCATTTCTTTTTATCGTGAGCTTTTTCATACCACTCTTTGATTTTGCCTATATGTTTGTTTGTTGTTTGATTTTCTTTAATACTTTTGTTTTAATCTCTACTACTACTTCTACTAATAAATACCGTATAGGTTTCGTAGCACCAGTCTGCCTCGAAATTTTTCACAAAAATGCCATTGCTCACTTATAATGCTAACAAAATCGGGCATTATTGTCAATGCTAGAAATACATATGCTGCTACAACTGCAAAATATATACGTTGTCCATGTTGTCCGTGTTGCAAGTGTCGGTGAGTGTCCGCAATGATCATCATTCCCTTACAGCAAGCTTCTTTCATTCAAAAATATATGGCAAGAATGTACTCTAAACTGTATATGTTGCACTCATTATTCGTACGCCTACATAACTAGATATAATAATTGCATAAGCGTATTAAAACTTCTGTGTCATTGTTGCTCAAATTCATTTTTTCTTTTGCTTCATAAAAATAATTTATTTTTCGGTTTTTTGTTTAACGTAATTCATTATTATAGAAAAAGATAACATATTCAAATTAAAATAGATTTAAAAAAGGTTTTTAATATACCTCAATACGAAAAAATTCTTTGGTCGATTTGAATCTCCTTAACAACACTTCAGAAGTGCATTAGTCCAATATAAAGAAAAAAAAAATAGAATTTGAAATTTAACTAATTTATCTGAATCTGAAACTCCATCAACATTTTATTTCTATAAAAACAAATTCGTGAAAATTTGCTTTTTATAGGAATTTTGTCGAAATTTACTTTCTATAGGAAATTTCATCGAAACTCACGTGCTGTAGGAAGTTTCTTCGAAATTCACTATCTATAAGAAAGCTCCACGAAATTTCTTTTCTATAAGAAATTTCATCACAACATATTTCCCATATGAAATATATATAGGAAAATTTCACGAAATTTCGTCGATATTTACTTTCTATAGGAAATTTCGACGAAATTTACTCTCTTTAGGAAAATTCATCGAAATGTTCTTTCTATAGGAAATTTCATCGATATTTACTTTCTATAGGAAAACTCCCCGAAATTTAGTTTTTATAGGAAATTTCGTCAAAATTTTGTTTTTTTATAGGAAATTTCGTCGAATTTTACTTTTCATGGAAATTTCATCGAAATTCACTTTCTATAGAAAATTTCATCGATATTTACATTCTATAGGAAATTTCGTCAAAATATACTTTCTATAGGAAAACTCCTCGAAATTTAGTTTTTACAGGAAATTTCGTCAAAATTTTGTTTTTTTTTTTTATAGGAAATTTTGTCGAAATTTACTTTTTATGGAAAATTTATCGAAATGTACTTTCTATAGGAAATTTCATCGATATTTACTTTCTATAGGAAATTTCATCAAAATTTACTTTCTATAGGAAAACTCCTCGAAATTTAGTTTTTATAGGAAATTTCGTCAAAATTTTGTTTTTTATAGGAAATTTCGTCGAAAATTACTTTTTATAGAAATTTCATCGAAATTCAACTTCTATAGGAAATTTCATCGATATTTACTTTCTATAGGAAATTTCGTCAAAATTTACTGTCTATAGGAAAACTCCTCGAAATTTAGTTTTTATAGAAAATTTTGTCAAATTTTGTTTTTTTATAGGAAATTTCGTCGAATTTTGCTTTTTATGGAAATTTCATCGAAATTCACTTTCTATAGAAAATTTCATCGATATTTACATTCTATAGGAAATTTCGTCAAAATTTACTTTCTATAGGAAAACTCCTCGAAATTTAGTTTTTATAGGAAATTTCGTCAAAATTTTGTTTTTTTATAGGAAATTTCGTCGAAATTTACTTTCTATAGGAAAATTCCTCGAAATTTACTTTTTATGGGAAATTTCGTCGAAATTTTTTTTTTTTACAGGAAAGTTTACTTTCTACTGGAAATTACATTGAAATTTACTTTCTATAGAAGATTTTATGACATAAGAAAATTTCGCGAAATTTAATTTCTATAGGAATTTTAAACAAAACTTACTTTCTATATGAAATTTTGTAAAAATTTACTTTCTATAGGAAATTCTATCGAAATTTACTTTCCGTAGAAAATTGTGTCACAATATATTTCCTATAGGAAGTTTGGTCGAAATTTGCTATCGGACAAATCGAAATTTACTTTCTATATGAATTTTCGTCGAAATTTACTTTCTATATGAAATTTTTTTAAAATTTTGTTTCTGTAGAAAATTTCAGGCGAACTTTAGTTCTTTTAGGAAATTTTGATTTTCTATAGAAAATTTCGTCCAAATTTACTTTCTATAAGAAATTTCGTCGAAAGTTACTTTCTATAGGAAAATTCCTCGAAATTTAGTTTTTACAGGAAATTTCGTCGAAATTTTTTTTCGACGAAATTTACTTTCTTTAGGAAAATTCATGGAAATGTACTTTTGATAGGAAATTTCGTCAAAATTTACTTTCTATAGAAAAATTCCTCGAATTTTTTTTTGTAAGAAATTTCGTCGATATTTACTTTCTACAGGAAATTTCGTCGACATTTACTTTCTATAGGAAAATTCCTCGGAATTTAGTTTTTATAGGAAATTTCGTCAAAATTTATTTTTTATAGGAAAATTTACTTTCTACTGGAAATTTCATTATTAGGCTTCCTATGTATTGATGTTTGAAATAAAAATAAAATAAAATAAATTTACTCTCTACGGAAGATTTCATGAAATTTAATTTCTATAGGAATTTTAAACAAAACTTACTTTCTATAGGAAATTTCGTGGAAATTTTGTCGAAATTTATTTTTTATAGAAAATTGCATCGAAATCTATTTCTATGCGAAATTTCATTGAAATTTACTTTCTATAGGAAATTTCGTCGTAATTTACTTTCTATAGGAAATTTCATCGAAATTCACTTTCTACGGGAAATTTCGTCGAAATTTACATTCTATGGAAAATTCCTCAAAATTTGCGTTCTATAGGAAATTTTGTCAAAATTTTGTTTCTGTATAAAATTTCTGGCGAGTTTCTTTAGGACCAAACTTACTTTCTATAGGAAATTTCGCCAAAATTTACTTTCTATGATAAATTTCATTGAAATTTATTTTCTATGGGAAATTTCGTCGAAATTTAGTTTCTATAGAAAATTTCGTCGAAAGTTACTTTCTATAGAAAATTTCGTCGAAATTTATTTTCTATGAGAAATTTCATGGAAATTTACTTTCTATATGAAATTTTGTCCAAATTTCTATAGGAAATTTCGTCGAAATTTACTATCTATGGCAAATTTCATTGAAATTTATTTTCTATGGGAAATTTAATCGCAATTTACTTTCTATGGGAAATTTCGTCGAAATTTACATTCTATGGGAAATTCCTCAAAATTTACGTTCTATAGCAAATTTTGGGCGAATTTTAGTTTCTTTAGAAAATCTTCTCGAATTTTAGTTTCTTTAGAAAATTTTGAGGAAATGTACTTTCTGTACGGACAAATTAACTTTTTATATAAAATTTACTTTCTACAGAAAATTTCGTCGAAAACGCAGCTGTTTTCGAATTTCCACATTCTTGTCAGTTCTCTTTAAATCAAATGGTCACATTTTCCTGGTAATGGCCCATTTGGTTGTTGTGTACATATTCATAATATAATAACAGATTAATTGCTTATCGCTTTTTTGTTTAATAAACTCTGTATATTCTTATGGTGAACTATTTTGAAAAATCCTTTAATTATTATTTGTTTTTATAGTATTTTTGGAAGAACAAATACAAGTTCGAACAATGATGGCACACTTAATTCCAGTAATGGTGGAGCATGCGCCGATGGTCACCGCCATCATTATGGGCATCTGGTGCATCCACATCTTCATGATCTACAAATACAATCCCGTCACTTACTCGATGATTCAGTATTGGAACAACCCCAGTGTGCTACTACACCCAATGGGAGTCTACATTTAAGCGATAGTTCTTGTCATATACATGATGTCAGTACGCTGCAAATACCCACAGATGAGAATGGTGCTGGTAATACCCTTCAAGGGTGTGTTAGACGTAAAACCGTGCAAAAAGAAGGTCGCAAACCAGCTGTAGCCTCTTGGCAAAGATATTATTTACAAATCTGGGCTAATTCGTTGGTCTATTTCCCACCTAAATCATTTAAGGGCACCGAACGCAGTGACTTCAAACGGGAACCTTGTAAGGTATGCCCTCTGGAGGGATGGTTTGCCCAGGTGGTTATAAATCCCAAACATAAAAACACATTTGAATTATATCATCGTAATTTGGGTACCATCTATAAATTTCGTACCGATAGTCCACAGGCAACGCAATTGTGGTGTAGTACAATTTGTAAAATTGCTCTGCAACAAAATTCAAAAATCCCAAAAGCATTGCCCGTCAATCTAATGTCATTCGAATGAGAAAACTGTGTTGTTTTCTTTGTTTGTCATGGAAACATAGAAGAAACTACTTAAAGGAATATTTAACCGGCCAAGAATATATATTTTGTGGTATTTTTTTGTAAGCTTAAGTAGTTTATTTGGAAGAGTAAAAACCAAGTTTAGACATAAATATACATCCTATAAACATATTACACAAGCTTTATGCCAAAACATAAAAAACCTGTACAGAAAGTAACTACTGAAGATAAGGAGCAAAATGTTTAATTGAAATGGATAATACCAAGGTGGACCAGAAAAAACATTTCCAGAAATGGAGAAGAGGAACATTTTATAGGAAACTCTAAAAAATTATATAGACGAAAAAAATTTCATTAAAATTTCCTTCCTTTAGGAAATTTCGTCGAAATTTACTTTTTATAGGGAATTTCTTTGAAATTTATATTCTATAGGAAACTTACTTTTTATAGCAAATTTGCAGAAAAATTACCTTTTATGAGAAGATTTCGTCGAAATTTATGTTTTTTGAGAATTTTCTTCGAAATTTACTTTATATGGGAAATTTCGTCGAAATTTACTTTTAATGGGAAATTTAGTCAAAAATTACTTTTTATAGCAAATTTCGTCGCAATTTAATTGCTATGTGAAAATTTCGTAGGAATATATTTTATATAGGAAATTTCGTCAAGAATTACTTTTGATAGGAAATTTCGTCGAAATTTACTTTCTATAGGAAATTTCGTCGAAATTTACTTTATATAGGAAATTTCGTCGAAATTTACTTTATATAGGAAATTTCGTCAAAATTTACTTTTTATGGGAAATTTCGTCGAAATTTACATTTTATAGGGAATTTCTTTGAAATTTATATTCTATAGGAAACTATGTCAAAACTTACTTTTTATAGCAAATTTGCAGAAAAATTACTTTTTATGAGAAAATTTCGTCGAAATTTATCTTTTTTCGGAATTTTCGTCGAAATTTACTTTATATGGGAAATATCGTCGAAATTTACTTTATATAGGAAATTTCGTCAAAATTTACTTTTTATAGGAAATTTCGTCCAATTTTACGTTCGATAGGGAATTTCGTCGAAATTTACTTTCTATAGGATATTTCGTCGCAATTAACTTTCTATAGGACATTTCGTCGAAATTTACTTTCAATAGGGAATTTCTTCGAAATTTACTTTCTATAGGGAATTTCGGCGGAATTTACTTTCTATAGGAAATTTCATAGAAATTTACTTTCTATAGAAAATTTCATCAAAATTATTTTCCTTTAGAAAATTTCGTCGAAATTAACTTCATGTGGGAAATTTCGTCAAAGTTTACTTTATATAGGAAATTTCGTCGAAATTTACTTTCTATATGAAAATTTCGTCGAAATTTACCTTTTATAGGAAACTTCGTCGAAATTTACTTTCTATAGGAAATTTTGTCGAAATTTACTTTATGTAGGAATTTCGTCGAAATTTTCTTTTTATGGGAAATTTCGTCGAAGATTACTTTTTATTGGAAATTTCGTCGAAATTTACTTTTTATTGGAAATTTCGTCCAATTTTACGTTCTATAGGGAATTTCGTCGCAATTTACTTTCTATAGGATATTTCGTCGCAATTAACTTTCTATAGGACATTTCGTCGAAATGTTCTTTCTATAGGGAATTTCGTCGAAATTTACTTTCTATAGGGAATTTCATAGAAATTTACTTTCTATAGGGAATTTCGTCGGAATTTACTTTCTATAGGAAATTTCATAGAAATTTACTTTCTATAGAAAAATTCATCAAAATTATTTTCCTTTAGAAAATTTCCTCGAAATTTATTTTCTTACAGGAAATCGAGATTTAAAAGCATTTAGAAATAATGTGTTTTAATTTCTAAAAAAAAAATATTGTCGTTTATCTATGAAATGGTCCATCCTGTATTTAAATCTTTCTGTTGATCTATGAATAAGTAAAAATATCTCTACGGCTCCTTGAACTACAATACTCTTTTTATACACACTTTATCAAACCAACATGTTCTTCACAATCTCACACTTCGAACAAAAATACAATGAAGCATGCTAATTAAGAACAACAGCAAACTATTTAATTTCTAAGACTGACAATAACTAAAAACAAAAAAATACTAAAATTCTTTATATACATAAATATATTTAAATGTGTCAAAACATTTATTAAATAATTTGTATTATTACTTGTTTTTCTGTTTCTTCAACCATTGAAATTTGTAATAATGTGTGTAAAAAAACTCAACGAATTTTTCGAATAGTATTAAACGTGTAAAAAAATCTAAAATTATTGAATTAGTTTATTTCATTAGTATGTAAAGTAAACTATTTTATATATCGTTGCTTTAAAGGCAAAATCCAGGATTGTTAAAACTTTGTTTGCTCTTTCAAAACATGAATTCAATCTTAGAATTTCAAGTTTTTTGTATATCAGGCGACGATACACTTTCTCCACCATTGAGCCATTCTAAAATCTAAGATTTTTTTCCGCAATATATTTAAGATTTTTTGTTTGTTTTTATAGTAATTTTTTTATACTTTCTCTGCCTTATATGGCTAAATTAGCTATTAATTTTAGTTTAACTATTTTCTCACACCAAACACAATATCGCATCATCATTATCCACCATTACACACACACACATGATTAGATGAACTAAAACGATCAAGTTAAAAATCGAAAAAGTTCTTTAATAAGTTTACACCTATTTACATACATAAAAGAAAATGCATGAAAAAGTGAAAGAAGCTCTACTAAAAGCAAAATCGAAAAAATAAAAACGCAAAAAATTTTATTTAAAACATATACATTAGTTTTTTTTTCTCATTCATGGGGGAATACATTCGAAAAGTAATATTTGTAAAAATTTGATTTCTACAGAATTTTTGTCCAAATTTCATTTTCTATAGGAAATTTTGCAAAAATTTCATTTCTATAAGAAATTTTGTCCAAATTTAATTTTCTATAGGAAATTTTGAAAAAAATTTAATTTCTATAGGAAATTTTGTTAAAATTTCATTTCTATAGGAAATTTTGTCAAAATTTCATTTCTATAGGAAATTTTGTCAAAATTTCATTTCTATAGGAAATTTTGTCAAAATTTCATTTCTCTAGAAAATTTTGTCAAAATTTCATTTCTCTAGAAAATTTTGTCAAAATTTCATTTCTCTAGGAAATTTTGTCAAAACTTCATTTCTATAGGAAATTTTGTCAAAATTTCACTTTTATAGGAAATTTTGTCAAAATTTCATTTCCATAGGAAATTTTGTCAAAATTTCACTTTTATAGGAAATTTTGTCAAAATTTCATTTTTATAGAAAATTTTGTCAAAATTTCATTTCTATAGGAAATTTTGTCAAAATTTCATTTCTATAGGAAATTTTGTCAAAAAACGGTTAAAAATTGATCCAACATCGAAATTTCAAACCAAGAATAATAAATTAGTGGAAAAATTATATAAAGAAAACTTAATCAGCATCTAGGAAAAGAATAAATTGACGAGTAAAACTGCTATAGCCCCAAGGATTTACGGCCTTCCGAAGGTACACAAGGAAGGAACACCATTGAGACCAATTTGCTCATCGATCAATGCACCATCGTATAAGATGTGCAGATATATATCTAGTATCTTAAAGAACGTCACCAAAGATTCAGAATACAATGTAAAAGACGCGATTGACTTTAAAACGAAGATTAAGAATGTAAGGCTAATATTTGTCTTATGATGAAATCCTGATATCGTTTGATGTTGTATCACTGTTTCCCAGTATACCGGTAAACCTAGCCATTGCAGGGAGCCACCGTGGTGCAATGGTTAGCATGCCCGCCTTGCATACACAAGGTCGTGGGTTCGATTCCTGCTACGACCGAACACCAAAAAGTTTTTTCAGCGGTGGATTATCCCACCTCAGTAATGCTGGTGACATTTCTGAGAGTTTCAAAACTTCTCTAAGTGGTTTCACTGCAAGGTGGAACGCCGTTCGGACTCGGCTATAAAAAGGAGGTCCCTTGTCATTGAGCTTAACATGGAATCGGGCAGCACTCAGTGATAAGAGAGAAGTTCACCACTGTGGTATCACAATGGACTGAATAGTCTAAGTGAGCCCGATACATCGGGCTGCCACATAACCTAACCTAACCTAACCTAACCTAGCCATTGCAATCATTGAGAAGAAATGGGACTTAATCAAAAATTATACAAAAATACCTCGTGATATTTTCAAGGAACTAGCACTATTTTGTATCAAAGACAGTAGGTACTTCAAATATGAAGATAAGACATATGAACAGCATCTCCAATAATTGCTGACATCATCATGGAAGAGCTACTAGACGTGTCCTTAAGCAAGATACCGAAACCTCGAATTATAACAAAATATGTGGACGACATATTTGCGATAGTAAAGAAAACCGACGTGGAAAGTACTCTTGACGCATTAAACTCATTCCACAGTCAAATACAATTTACAATAGAGTTAGAGAAGGATAACAAGCTACCATATTTAGACTGTAACATACTGAGAGATGATAATTGTTTGAGGCTGAATTGGTATCAAAAACCAACAGCAACTGGACGACTAATAAATTATAATGCAAAACACAATAAAAGTATAATCCATATGACAGCAATCAATTTTATAGATCGAATCTTAAGGATAAGTGATGCAGAATTCCACAAGGAGAATGAAATAAAGATAAGACAAATATTGACCACAAACGATTTTCCAAATAGAATAATAAGCAGACTAATAAATTTTGTCAAAATTTCATTTCTATAGGAAATTTTGTCAAAATTTCATTTCTATAGGGAATTTTGTCAAAATTTCATTTCTATAGGGAATTTTGTCAAAATTTCATTTCTATAGAAAATTTTGTTAAAATTTCATTTCTATAGGAAATTTTGTTAAAATTTCATTTCTATAGGAAATTTTGTCAAAATTTCATTTCTATAGGAAATTTTGTCAAAATTTCATTTCTCTAGGAAATTTTGTCAAAATTTCATTTCTCTAGGAAAATTTGTCAAAATTTCATTTCTCTAAGAAATTTCGTCAAAATTTCATTTCTCTAGGAAATTTTGTCAAAATTTCATTTCTCTAGGAAATTTTGTCAAAATTTCATTTCTCTAGGAAATTTTGTCAAAATTTCAAAATTTCTAGTAAATTGTGTCAAGTTTCAAAATTTCATGTCTATAGGAAATTTTGTCAAAATTTCCTTTCTATAAGAAATTTTGTCAAAATTTCATTTCTATAGGAAATTTTGTAAAAATTTCATTTCTCTAGAAAATTTTGTCAAAATTTAATTTCTCTAGGAAATTTTGTCAAAATTTAATTTCTCTAAGAAATTTTGTCAAAATTTCATTTCTCTAGAAAATTTTGTCAAAATTTCATTTCTATAAGAAAATTTTGCAAAATTTCCTTTCTATAAGAAATTTTGTCAAAATTTCATTTCTATAGGAAATTTTGTAAAAATTTCATTTCTCTAGAAAATTTTGTCAAAATTTCCTTTCTATAAGAAATTTTGTCAAAATTTAATTTCTCTAGGAAATTTTGTCAAAATTTCATTTCTCTAGTAAATTTTGTCAAAATTTCATTTCTATAAGAAATTTTGTCAAAATTTCATTTCTATAGGAAATTTTGTCAAAATTTCATTTCGCTAGTAAATTTTGTCAAAATTTCATTTCTATAAGAAAATTTTGTCAAAATTTCATTTCTATAAGAAATTTTGTCAAAATTTCATTTCTATAGGAAATTTTGTCAAAATTTCATTTCTTAGGAAATTTTGTCAAAATTTAATTTCTCTAGGAAATTTTGTCAAAATTTCATTTCTCTAGGAAAATTTGTCAAAATTTCATTTCTCTAGGAAATTTTGTCAAAATTTCATTTCTCTATGAAATTTCTATAGCAATTTTTGTAAAAATTTTATTTGTATAGAAAATTTTCTCAAAATTTTATTTGTATAGAAAATTTTCTCAAAATTTTATTTGTATAGAAAATTTTCTCAAAATTTTATTTGTATAGAAAATTTTCTCAAAATTTTATTTGTATAGAAAATATTCTCAAAATTTCGTCTAAATTTACTTTCTATAGGAAGTTTCTCAGAATAAGAATTCGAAATTCGAAATTTATCTGCTTACAATATTTCGTCGATATTGGTTTTCCATTGTAATTTTTGTTAAATCTAACTTTCTATAGCAAATTTCGTCATCATTTATTTTCTATAGGCAATTTGTCGAAATTTTGTATACAATAAACCTGAATTCACTAAATGTGTTTTTTTTTAGTATTAGATAATATTTGATTTCATGTTCCTGTTTAAATAGGTCTCATTTTTATTTGGTGGCCAATGCAACAATTGAAATGCCGACTACTCTATTAAACGCTCATGTGGCTTGAATGATAAGTGGTCATTGGTTGCAGGTAACTGACCACACCATAAGAGTCGCGAGATAATAGTCGAGCGTAATCATGTTCGCTTACATTTTTATATCTTCATGTGTTCATTGCAGTCTACGACGGATTATGGATCAATCGTGTGGTGAATAATTTAAAAGGGTGGTGAATTAGTTATGTTACGTATTTTTTGTTGACAAAATATCAAAAAGCTGGTATTTATTTGTATATCCAATATGTTGCACTTAAGATTTGACCAACAAACCTTGAAGTGAAAAGTCATTCATTAAAAAAAACGGAAGTTATCAAAATAAGGAATTATAGTAAAAAAAAGAAAAAATTAAAAAAAATGAAAGTGAGTGTGTTTGAGAAAATAAAGTATGGTAAATTTCTTAAAAAAATTCTGTTAAACATTTCAGTTTGCCGCCTTTTTATTACTATGTGCAGTGATTTTCATGCTGAACACCTTTGCCTCCAGTTTAACTACTACAAAAGCTGAAATGTGAGTTAGGTTATTTCATTCCTATTAGTGTTGTATATCTTCAACTGATCATTTCATTGTAGAATCGAGCATACGGCTTCAGATCCCGAAAAAGAAGGTTTTTGGGCCCGCAAAGAGACTTGGAAATCTCGTTGGGTTAAGTATTGGCGAGCAAAAACAATCTATGTACCTCTCTGGAAGAAGGTTTGGACACCGGTTATCCAAAATGAATGGGTTCCTTTACCAAATTCCCCACCAGGCTGGTCGAAACACGAAAAGAAACATAAAATAAGTGAAATTGAATATTAGGCCATGAATATGTTGTGCTTATTTGGGACATTCTCAATAATGCTATATTTTGTGAAACCATTACAAAAAGATCAATTTAATTGATTTAGATTAAAATTAAACTTGCCATAATAGTGTATATTACTTAGGTTAATTAATTTATTCGAATAAATATAAATAAATAAATAATGATTTGTAGTTCTGTATTTAAAAACATTAAACTTGATAATTTAATTTCCGTCAAGGACCAGTGTTTAATGATGGTATCGTGCATTTATCCGAGATCGTAATTCAATCCAAAACGAATAGACCATCAACTAAATTTGTACGCGTTTGATCCTAAACAATTTGTTAATCGCTCAAAAAAGGTTCATGGTGTTTCGAAACATTTTTTACGCGTATGAATCAAAATTTTATTTGCATAGAAAATTTTCTCAAACTTTTATTTCTGTAGAAAAATTTCACAAAATTTTAATTCGATTGAAAATTTTCTCAAAATATTATTTCGATAGAAATTTTTTCAAAATTTTATTTCTATAGAAAATTTCCCTAAATATTATTGCTATAGAAAATTTTCTCAAACTTTTATTTCTATAAAAAATTTTCTCTAAATTTTATTTCTATAGAAAAATTTCTCAAAATTTTATTTCTATAGACACTTTTCTCAAAATTTTATTTCTATAGAAAATTTTCTCAAAATTTAATTTCTATAGAAAATTTTCGCAAACTTTTATTTCTATAGAAAATTTTTTCGAAATTTTATTTCTATAGAAAATTTTTTCGAAATTTTATTTCTATAGAAAATTTTCTCAACATTTTATTTCTGTAGAAAATTGTCTCAACATTTTGTTTCTATAGAAAATTTTGTCAAAATTTTATTTCAAAATTTTTTTCAAAATGTTATTTTTATAGAAAATTTTGTCGAAATTTCTGTAAAAAAATTCTATTTATTATCTTTTACTTGGAGAGAAATATTTTGCAAAGTCTACCAAAACATCGAGAATTCTACCTATCTACCAAAGGTTGAGTTACACAACATGCGTGCGTCAGTTGATTGAAGAGTTGAATTTTCTTTTTGAAAGCAACACTTTTGCTTCAAACTGAACAAGTATATACGGCCGTAAGCTCGGCCAGGCCGAATCTCTACCATGGATTGCGTAGAAACTTCTACTAAATACGGTCATTCCAACTGAATTACTTGGGTTGCGGCCGATGGCAAGGCATCTTAAAACTTCTTAACATCATCTTCCAAATTGTAATTTAGTCCATGCGGAATATAATTAGGCAAAACAAACATCGATTAAATACGTATATATTAAGTTCTGGACCGGTATATATGGGAAAGAAATAATTACGAACAGATATTAACTTTTGTGCGGTAATTATAAAGCCAAAATTGAAATATGGGGGTCGCTTTATATGGAAGCTATATAAAATTATAAATTATAAACGATTATACCAAAAATGGCAGATTTTTTACTGTTTGGTAGAATGGTAGAATTATTGGTATTTTGGAAGATTTTGCAAAGAATTCCTCTCCAACTAAGTGGTGCATCATAAATTTTCTATAGAAATAAAATTCTGACAAAATTTTCTACAGAAATTCAATTCTGAAAAACATTTTCTATAGAAATAAAATTTTGACAAAATTTTCTATAGAAATAAATTTTTAACATTTCCTATAGAAACTATGTTTTGACAAAATTTTCTAAAGAAATAAAATTTTCTATAGAAATAAAATTTTGAAAATTTTTTCTATAGAAAGATAAAATTTTGACAAAATTTTCTATGGTAATAAAATTTTGGCAGATTATTTTTTGCTCGAGTGGCAATCGTGTTTAGGGCCAATTTTTCTGTTATTGGGGATCGGTTTATTTGGGGGCTATATATAACTATAGATCGATACGGACCAATTTTGACATGGTTGTTACCGGTCATATACTAGGGCAATGTACTAAATTTTAACCGGATCGGATGAATTTTGCTCCTTCAAGAGGCTCCGGAGGTTAAATCTGGGGATCGGTTTATATGGGGGCTATATATAATTATGGATCGATATGGATCAATTCTGGCATGGTTGTTAGAGACCGTATACTAACACCACGTACCAAATTTCAACCGGATCGGATGAAATATGCATCTCTTAGAGGATTCGCAAACCAAATCTGGGGATCGGTTTATATGAGGGCTATATATAATTATGGGCCGATGTGGACCAATTTTTGTATGGTTGTTAAAGACCATATAACAACACTATGCACAAAATTTCGGAGCGGATGAATTTTGCTCTTCCAAGAGGCTCCGGAGGTTAAATCTGGGGATCGGTTTATATGGGGGCTAACAGGTTGTCTGATAAGTCCTTGGTCTAACAAAGAAAAAATCATTTTTTTGTCAAAATTCATTTTTATTATTCAACATAGTACCCTTCAAGAGCGATACAACGATTATAACGACCTTCCAATTTTTTGATACCATTTTGGTAGAACTCCTTCGGTTTTGCCTCAAAATAAGCCTCAGTTTCGGCGATCACCTCTTCATTGTAGCCAAATTTTTTCCCTGCGAGCATCCTTTTGAGGTCTGAGAACAAGAAAAAGTCGCTGGGGCGAGATCTGCAGAATACGGTGGGTGGGGAAGCAATTCGAAGCCCTATTCATGAATTTTTGCCATCGTTCTCAATGACTTGTGGCACGGTGCGTTGTCTTGGTGGAACAACACTTTTTTTCTTCTTCATATGGGGCCGTTTTGCCGCGATTTCGACCTTCAAACGCTCCAATAACGCCATATAATAGTCACTGTTGATGGTTTTTCCCTTCTCAAGATAATCGATAAAAATTATTCCATGCGCATCCCAAAAAACAGATGCCATTACTTTGCCAGCGGACTTTTGAGTGTGTCCACGCTTCGGAGACGGTTCACCGGTCGCTGTCCACTCAGCCGACTGTCGATTGGATTCAGGAGTATAGTGATGGAGCCATGTTTCATCCATTGTCACATATCGACGGAAAAACTAGGGTATATGACGAGTTAACAGCTGCAAAGACCGCTCAAATCCATCAACACGTTGTTGTTTTTGGTTAAATGTGAACTCGCGCTGCACCCATTTTGCACAGAGCTTCCGCATATCCAAATATTGATGAATGCTATGACCAACACGTTCCTTTGATATCTTTAAGGCCTCTGCTATCTCGATCAACTTCAGTTTACGGTCATTCAAAATCATTTTGTGGATTTTTTTGATGTTTTCGTCGGTAACCACCTCTTTCGGGCGTCCACTGCGTTCACCGTCCTCCGTGCTCATTTCACCACGCTTGAATTTTGCATACCAATCAATTAGCGTTGATTTCCCTGGGGCAGAGTCCGGAAACTCATTATCAAGCTAAGTTTTTGCTTCCACCGTATCTTTTCCCTTCAGAAAACAGTATTTTATCAAAACGCCAAATTCCTTTTTTTCCATTTTTTTTTCACAATAACAAAAGTTGCTTCACAAAAGCTTCAATAGATTGTAAATCTATTTATCTCTGAAACTAATTGACTTACAGACGTCAAATTTTGACACGAATCATTTGAAGGTTGGTACTATATAAAAATAATTTATTGAATACTAGCGACGCCATCTATGTGTCAGACCAGGGACTTATCACCCAACCTGTTATACTCCAGAGACAAAAGAACAATCCAAACAATGGACTGAATCTGGAGGAAGTGCCCCAAAGAAGGCAAAAACAATTCAATCGGCTGGTAACGGCAACGGTTTTTTGGGACTTCAAAGGCATTTTATTGATTGACTATCTGGAAAAGGGTAAAACAATAAATTCAGAGTACTATTGCAACCTTTTGGATCTATTAAATGTACAAATTCGAGAAAAACGTCCTGGCTTATAAAACAAACAAAAAAAAATAATTTTTCATCAAAACAACGCACCAGTGCACAAGAGTGTTTTAACATTGGCTAAAATCAACGAATTAAAGTAAGAGTTGCTTGACCATCCACCTTAAAGGGTGATACGGTCAAAATTTGGTCAAGGGAAAACGCGTGTAAATCGGTGAAATCGTTTATTTAAAAAATCAAATTAAATTTCTTTTTCAAGTTCAATTAGTACAAAATTCAGGAAAAATATTCAGTTAGGCTTTCGCTTTTCCAAATCCGAATTGACGGGCCTCACGCTTGACACCTGCCATCAGATTTTGTACAGCCACCTTGTCCACCTTCTTCGCCGCAGAAAGTCAGTTTGCCTTGAACTGCTGCTCGTCCTTAGCAGTTTTTTTGGTCTTCTTTAGGTTCCACTTGACAATAGCCCGGTATTTCTCAATTGGGCGGAGCTCTGGCGTGTTGGGAGGATTCTTGTCCTTGGGAACCACCTGCACGTTGTTGGCGGCGTACCAATCCATGGCCTTTTTACCGTAATGGCAAGATGCCAAATCCGGCCAAAACAGTACGGAACAACCGTGTTTCTTCAGGAAAGGCAGCAGACGTTTATTCAAACACTCTTTCACGGGAGCCACCGTGGTGCAATGGTTAGCATGCCCGCCTTGCATACACAAGGTCGTGGGTTCGATTCCTGCTTCGACCGAACACCAAAAAGTTTTTCAGCAGTGGATTATCCCACCTCAGTAATGCTGGTGACATTTCTGAGAGTTTCAAAACTTCTCAAAGTTGTTTCACTGCAATGTGGAACGCCGTTCGGACTCGGCTATAAAAAGGAGGTCCCTTGCCATTGAGCTTAACATGGAATCGGGCAGCACTCAGTGATAAGAGAGAAGTTCACCAATGTGGTATCACAATGGACTGAATAGTCTAAGTGAGCCTGATACATCGGGCTGCCACCTAACCTAACACTCTTTCACGTAATATTCTTGGTTGACAGTCCCGGAAGCTATGAAAATGCTGCTTTTCAAGCCACAGGTATAGATGGCTTGCCAAACCAGATATTTCTTTGCGAACTTTGACAGTTTTATGTGCGTGAAAATATCTGCTACCTTTCCCCTTCCTTTTGCCGTATAAAACTCCTGTCCTGGAAGCTGCTTGTAGTCGGCTTTGACGTAGGTTTCGTCGTCCATTACCACGCATTCAAACTTCGTCAGCATCGTCGTGTACAGCCTCCGGGATCGCGCTGGCCGTCGTATTTTGTTTATCATCGCGATTTGAAGTCACTACCTTCTTGTAAGTCGATAGTCCGGCTCGTTTTTTGGCTCGATGCACGGTTGTAGACGATACACCCAGCTTATTTGCGGCATCTCGGAGAGAGAGGTTAGGGTTTCGCTTGAAACTACCGGCAACTCTCTTTGTCGTCTCAGCGGCTTCCGGTTTTCGATTTCCCCCCCATCCAGACTTCCTGGCTGTCGACAAACGTTCCCCAAACACTTTAATTACATTTGTAACGGTTGATTTGGCAACTTTTAGCGATTTTGCCAGCTTTGCGTGCGAGTAGCTCGGATTTTCGCGATGCGCGAGCAAAATTTTGATACGCTGCTCTTCTTACTTGGACGGCATTTTGACAACTGAAAAGTGAATTCCAAAATCAAAATAGGAGCAACATTCTACACACACACACCTTCAAAATGAGGGGTGTTCAGGTTTTTTAAATGCAAAATTGAAAGAAATACGTCAAGTTTATATTGACCAAATTTTGACCGTATCACCCTTTATTTTCAGATTTAGCTCCCAGTGACTTTTACTTGTTCCCAAATCTAAAAAAAATCCTTGCTGGCAAGCGTTTTATCTCAAATGAAGATGCAATTACAGTTGTAAACCATTATTTTGAAAACCTTGAGGAAAATTATTTTAATCAAGGGATAGAATTGTCAGAAAAGCTTTGGACTAAGTGTATCGAAGTTTCAGGAGATTATATTGAAAAATAAAATTATTTTAGAAAAACTAACTATTCCCTTTCATTGATAGACTAAGAAGTTTCCGAACCGCCCTCGTACTTCGACAATTGAATGAATCGAATGCAAAAGTGTAAAGATGGGTAATATTTTGAAAATTCATATTTGTTTTTGTTCTCTAATCCCGAAATAGATATGGACAAAAGCGATATTCTACACTGGAATTAAATTTAATTTACACTGGAATTTAAATTTAAAATAGTAAAATGGTTTAAAGTAATTCGAAAATTAAATAAATTTCATTTACCCATTTGTATTTTGCTATTTTTTTTTTACAAAATTTAGCTTTTTCCTACTACAAATTTAATTTGATTAAGCTATTTTTACTTATCAATAGTTGGCAACACTACATTTGATCTTGCGCTAATAAAAGAGAGCTAATAGTTTTTTGTTTTTCGTTACGCTTTGTCTCTCTGTGTGGTGAATCAATAAAGAATCCATAAACATTTAACATGCTGATTCGGCAAAATTACAGGATATCTTGGGTCAGCATTTTCATTTTGTTTACTTTTTGAGAAGTATGAAAAATGTACAAATCAGTTTAGTTGTACAGACATCGCCAAACGTTGAATAAGAAATTTCTAAAACGGAAAAGCAGAAAATACAAAGTAAAATGCATTTAAAGGCTCTACACATTCATGGAATATTAAGCGGATCCACAACGTTGATTACATTCTTAACGGCTGCAGTTGTCCTTTTGCATGTGGTGACGACAATAAACAATGTCGAGAAAATGTTTTTGGGTATGATATAAAATACATCAGATATTGAAAAAAAATGGATATCTCACTAAATATAAAGACTAAATGGTAGTTGACACAAAGTGTAACAAATTTAAACGATCATATTTTATTTTGAGTGAAATGACACACTGAAAAAACAGTGAACCAGGAAAGAAAATTTTAATTAATTTTAGAATAATTAAATAAATTTTAGAAAATAATAATAAATTAATGATTTTTCAAACTCGTGGTCTTTTTTGAATATTTTATTTATTTGTCCCAATATTTCGTGATTGTCATATTGAATCGATTCTTCAGGGGGTCTACAATACAAATAAATATGACAATCGCGAAATATTGGGCAAAAATAAATAAAATATTCAAAAAAGACCTCGAGTTAGAAAAATCATTAATTTATTATATTATAACTAGAGGTGTGCACGTGAATAATATTTTACTCACGCACACTCACGAAGGAAAAATCTTACTCACGCACGATATTGTTTGGTAGGACTCACGCTCACGCACACTCACGAAAAGAAAATTTGTACTCACGCACGAAAATGTCGTGACTCACGAAAAATACCGTGACTCACGAAAAATATCGTGACTCACGATCAATTTTTTGAGTAATTTACCTTAGCGAGGCGTCTGAAAACATGAGCTTTATTAAAATCGAGAGCGTTATTACACTCTTAACATCCCAGGTGTCACTAAAATTGTAAATGAATTTAACTCTTAAGCGTTTTATGTTGGTGAGCAGGATTATTTTCGTGAGCGTACATCTTTATTCACGCACACTCACGAAGATAATATTTTCGTGACTCACGCTCACGCACGACATTTTGGTTTGTTAATCACGCTCACGCTCACGCACACTCACGCCGTTGCCATGAGCGTGACTCACGACTCACGCGTGAGTCACGAAAATTTTCGTGAGTTACGACATTTTCGTGTCACGTGCACACCTCTAATTATAACATAAAAAGGTCGAAGAAAATCAAAGAAAATAATAATTTTAAAAATTTTTGACTAAACTGTATCAAAAATGCAAATGTCACACCGATTTCACAAAAATAAGTAAATAATTTTCGACAAATTCAAGAAAATTTATTGGACAAAATTATTATTATACCCTGCGCCACACTGTGGAAGTTAGCGCACTGAAAAAAATATTGTCGTGAAATCAAAGATTTCATGTCTTTAAAATACGAATACAAATTTTGCTTGGCATAGAAGACGCATTTCTCTAAAATAAAGTTATTTTCTTTGTCCAAAAGTCGATAAACTTTTCAATGAAGTCGTATTGTCCTTATAATTAAGTGATTTGACTTAAAAATGGGTATCTTAACCTGAAAGAAAAAATTTATAGGCTAAGGTCAACTTGACTTTAATAATTCAGAAAAATTCTTTCAATTTAATGAAATTATCTTTAAATTTGTTGTCTTTTTGCATCTTGACTACAAATCAAAAAATCGTTCAAATATAGGACATGTTTTTTAAAATTTTATTTTAAAGAAGTTTTTTACTTCAAACATAGCATAATTTCTACTGGAAGTCGAGTCCTAATTTGGAAAATAAAGTTGCCGTTAACTCGTTTTTAAAGGACTTTGATAGCATATGAAGAAAAAAAGCTGAGAAAGCGAAAAATTAAAATTTGCTTCCTAGGAGCAAGTACACAAAACCTAAATTTAAAAGAGAATTGTGTCTTAAAAGTATCCTTACTTGTATTCTCCGCTTATTTGGCTCGGAATCAATACCAAATTTTTTAAAGTAAAGACAAAATCTTTGGAACCGAGTATGCTTTTTTTTCAGTGCGCATATGTTTTATATATTTTATTTATTTGTCCCAATATTTCGCGATTGTCATATTGAATCGATTCTTTAGGGGGTCTACAATCAATATGACAATCGCGAAATATTGGGAAAAAATAAATAAAATATTCAAAAAAGACCTCGAGTTAGAAAAATCATTAATTTATTATATTATAACATAAAAAGGTCGAAGAAAATCAAAGAAAATAATAATTTTAGAAATTTTTGACTAAACTGTATCAAAAATGCAAATGTCACACCGATTTCACAAAAATAAGTAAATAATTTTCGAAAAATTCAAGAAAATTTATTGGACAAAATTATTATTTTTTTACTTATTTAACAAATTTTAGAAGTTTGAAGGAAAAAATTGCAGTTAAAAATTACAAAATTGTCTTTAGTGCCACACGAAGTTCTTGATAGTCGCATTATTGGTAAACTTTATAAATTTTAAGAAATTCTGAACTATTTTTTGGGAGACTCGAATTTACACAGAAAAAAAGCATGCCCGGTTCCAAAGATTTTGTCTTTACTTTAAAAAATTTGGTATTGATTCCAAGCCAAAGAAGCGGAGAATACAAGAAAGGATACTTTTAAGACACAATTCTCTGTTAAATTTGGGTTTTGTGTACTTGCTTCTAGGAAGAAAATTTTAATTTTTTGCTTTCTCAGCTTATTTTCTTCATATGCTATCAAAGTCCTTTAAAAACGAGTTAAGGACAACTTTATTTTCCAAATTAAGACTCGACATCCAGTAGAAATTATGCTATGTTTCAAGTAAAAAACATTTTTAAAATAAAGGTTTGAACAACATGTCCTAAATTTGAACGATTTTTTGCTTTATAGTCAAGACGCAAAAAGGCAACAAATTTAAAGACAAATTCATTAAATTTAAAGAATTTTTCCGAATTATTAAAGTCAAGTTGACCTTAGCCCAAACATTTTTTCTTTCATGTTATGATACCCATTTTTAAGTCAAATCACTTAATTATAAGGATATTACGACTTCATTGAAAAGTTTATCGACTTTTGGACAAAGAAAAAAACTTTAAATTGCAGAAATGCGTCTTCTATGCTAAGCAAAATTTGCATTCGTATTTTAAAGACATGAAATCTTTGACCTCACGACAATATTTTTTTCAGTGTAGTTAATCTTTATGCAGCCTTTGTGTATAATTTTTTCCTATGCTTTAGTTAATTTAACGTACGAAAAAAATTATTAAAGTCATGGAAACTTTCTTAAAACTTAATAATTCCGTGAACTAAAATAGAATTAAATCAGCTTTAGTGCACTGCACTCACTTGTTTCTGAGTGCAGATATGAGTGAAAGTGCATTTCAAAATCCATTGATTTAAAGAAATCGTCCTTAAATTAAACTGTAATATTGAATCTTTAGATTTAAGATGAAAACGCTTCAAATATAGGCCAGGACTTATTTTGAGGATTTAGTATCTTTGGTTTAAAGTTTTTTTGGAATTAAAAAAATATTTTTTACTTCGAAGTATCCGTCATAATTTGGATTTTTATACCCTTCACCACTACTGTGGTACAGGGTGTAATAAGTGTGTGCATTTGTATGTAACGCCAAGAAGGAGTAATCATAGACCAACCTTTTAGTATACGGATCAGCTTAGAATTAAATTCTGAGTAGATTTAGCGATGTCCGTCTGCCTGTCTGTCTATCTGTCCGTCTGTCTGTCTGTTGATGTATTTTTGTGTGCAAAGTACAGCTCGCAGTTTTTGTCCGATTGTTCTAAAATTTGGTATAGGGTCCTGTTTCGGCTCAAAGACGATCCCTTTTGATTTTGGAAAAAATCGATTCAGATTTAGATATAGCTGCCATATATATTTTTCACCGATCTGGTCATAATTGGCGTGTATATCAACCGATCTTCCTCAAATTCCGTACATTCGAATATTTTATGAGTCTCGAAAAACTTGCAAAATATCAGCCAAATCGGTTCAGATTTAGATATAGCTCCCATATATAGCTTTCGCCCGATTTACACTCATTTGCCCACAGAGGCCAATTTTTTGCTCCGATTTAATTGAAATTTTGCATAGGGAGTAGAATTAGCATAGTAACTATGCGTGCCAAATTTGGTTGACATCGGTTCAGATTTAGATATAGCTCCCATATATATATATTTTTCTCATTTCGACAAAAATGGTCAAAATACCAACATTTTCCTTGTGGCGATTTAACCACTGCTTAGTCGAAAAGTTGTAAAAATGACTAATTTTCCTAAACTTCTAATACATATATATCGAGCGATAAATCATAAATAAACTTTTGCGAAGTTTCCTTAAAATTGCTTCAGATTTAAATGTTTCCCATATTTATACCCTTCACCACTACTGTGGTACAGGGAATAATAAGTTTGTGCATTTGTATGTAACGCCAAGAAATAATTGTCATAGACCCATCTTTTAGTATACCGATCGGCTTAGAATTAAATTCTGAGTCGATTTAGCGATGTCCGTCCGTCTGTCTGTCTGTCTGTCCGTCTGTCTGTATATGTAATTTTGTGCACCAAGTACAGGTCACAGTTTAAGTCCGATCGTCCTCAAATTTGACATAACGTCCTTCTTCGGGTAGAAGACAATCGCTATTGATTTTGAAAAAATCGGTTCATATTTAGATATAGCTGCCACATATAGTTATCACCGATTTGATCATAATTCACGTATTTATGAACCGACGTTCTTCAAATTTTGTACATCTGAATGTTTTGTCAGTCCCGTAAAAACTACAAAATATAAGCTAAATCGGTTCAGATTTATGTGTAGCTCCCATATATATCTTTCGTCCGATTTGGACTTCTATGGCCGCAAAAGCGAGAGTTTTGTCTTGATTTGCTTCAACGAGTGCGTTTAATAGTATCGTTAATTGTGCCAAATTTAGTTGAAATCGGTTCAGATTTAGATATAGCTCCCCTATATAACTTTCGTCCGATTTTGACTTATATGACTTCAAAAGCCAGAGTTTTGCCCTGATTTGATTACAATTTTGTACAAGGAGTACATTTAATAGTATAGTTAATTGTGCCAAATTTAGTTAAAATGGGTTCAGATTTAGATATAGCTCCCACATATATATTTTTCAACCGATTTGGACTTATATGGCCCCAAAAACCAGAGTTTTTCCCTGATTTGCTTCAAATTTTGTACAACAAGTACGTTTAATAGTATCGTTAAGTGTGCTTAATTTGGTTAAAATCGGTTAAACCGACTTGGATTTATATGGCCTCAAAAGCCAGAGTTTTGCCCTGAGTTGCTTGAAATTTTGCACAAGGAGTACGTTTTATAGTATCGTTAATTGTGCTAAATTTAGTTGAAGTCGGTTCAGATTTAGATATAGCTCCCATATATATCATTCGCCCGATTTGGACTAATATGCCCACAGAGGCAAAAGTGCTACTCTGATTTACGTGAAATTTTGAAGAGGGAGTAGAATTGAACTTGAAACTTTGCACAGGCAGTAGAATTAAGGTTCTGCATATGCGTGTTTATTTTGGTTGAAATCTGTTCAGATTTTGATATAGCTCCCATGTATATCTTTCGCCCGATTTTCCGTCATACGACCACAGAGGTCAAAGTTATAATCCGATTTCCGTGAAATTTTACACAGGGAGTAGATTCAATATAGTAACAATGCATGTGAAATTTGATTGCAATCGGTTCAGATTTCGATATAGATTCCATATATATGTTTTTCCTATTTAGGCAAAACCGGCCGAAATACCTACATTTTCCTTATCAAATCGCCACTGCTAAGTCGAAAACTTATCAAAATGACTCAAATTTTCCTATTACTCTATTACACATCTATCGACCGATAAATCATAAATACACTTTTGCGAAGTTGCCTCAAAATTGGTTCATGTTGGTTCTGAACTAACATTGTGTTCCACCTCAGCGCATTAGCCGACTTAAATGTAAAATCTATAACTATTGCAGAACTCTGTACAGATCTGTTCAGATATAACGAGTATATGTGTATGGATTCATATAGCATCCAACACATTGGACGGATTTGATATGGTATCGAAAATGTGGACTTACAAAGTGGTGCAGAGTATAATATAGTCCGCCCTGCCCGACTTTAGACTTTCCTTACTTGTTTTTTACTAACATTGTGTTCCACCCTAGTGCATTAGCCGACTTAAATTTTGAGTCTATAGATTTTGTAAAAGTCTATCAAGATCTATCCAAATCGAGTGATATTTAAATGTATGTATTTGGGACAAACCTTTATATATAGCACCCAACACATTTGACGGATGTGATATGGTATCGAAAATTTATCGAAATCTACAAAATTGGTGCAGGGTATAATATAGTCGGCCCCGCCCGACTTTAGACTTTCCTTACTTGTTAAACTGGCATTTGTTTGTACGTGAATGTCTTTGTTAATATACCGGAAAAATAAAATGAAAAATTCGATAAATGATATCTGTATCCTAATTTTAATTTTACAGATTCTAGATTTAAAGCCAGGTAGGTCGTAAAAAAATTTCCTTATTTTAAAGAACCCGCATCTTTGGCTTGGAATCAATACGAAAATCCTTAAAGGAAGGTCAAAATCTTTGGATCCAAATAAACCTTTTTTGGGGTGTGCATTTGTAATTCAATTTAGTTAAAATTTTCTGAAATTAATCTTAATTTTCAAAAATTATCCATCCTGTTGGGCTCACTGTTTTTTGAGTGTAACTGTTATTTACAGTTTGGCAAAAACACTTCATGTCATCTCCTCGATCTAATCAGTCGGTTTGTATTAATTATTTATTTTTCAGATATTTTAATAGGTATTATATGTGCATGTGCATTATTGGTGGTAGCTTCGGGATTGATGATTTTTGGTATTGTAAAGGTATGTAAGTAGTTGCTCCGTTTCATACTGAAATTGAGAGATTATGATAATATGATAATATACCTACTCTTTATGATTTGTTAGAAATATGAATTGATTATTCTTTCGTTTCGTTTATTTATTTAGAAAAGTCCATTTTTCCTTTTACCCTGGTTAGTATTAATGACTCTGGCATCAATAACATCCTGTGTTTTCTTTTTCGGTGTATTTTTATTGGCTGCTCATTGTGACATTAAAGCATTTCTTGTATTTATAAGTGTCGGAGGTAAGACAACAGAAATCGATTTTGTTTAATATTTATAATTAATAATTCTAATACATTAATTTCTAGCAATAAACGCCATGATCTTATATCCAATATTTGCTTTATTCTTTGTGCTACGTGAGGCTAGAGCAGGACGATTGCAGTTACTCGATTAGCATAGTCCAATTCTTGATTATTAACAGTATTCCCAACAAGATATACATTCACATCCATTTTATAAACTAACTCGTGAAATAAAATTAAAAGTAATATAATTATTCTCAATTTTGTATTTAGACAAACAGGCACTGATAGATGGTTTTTTTTTCACTGGGGAACGGAAATGAAATTTTGTACTTAAAAAAATCTTTAAGAAGAAATAAAACACGTTGGAGATAATAGTGGTAATAGCTATCAAAATTCTCATGACCATTAAACACTTGACATACATAGACATTTACATCACATTGAGGTCTATTTATCCATCTCCTTATGTTCGGAATATTACCTTCAAAGGCGTAGGAAGGCCTTTGGGGAGGGGACTTCAAACATTATAAGTGAAGTTGAAAACGTCATAGTACTAGACGGGGAAAAGAGAACTCGAAAGCCTACGAATACAACAGAGGATTGTAAGATCGATGAACACAAAAGAAGACAAGGACAATACAAAAGCACAATATTAATATACGGGAGCCACCATGGTGCAATGGTTAGCATGCCCGCCTTGCATACACAAGGTCGTGGGTTCGATTCATGCTTCGACCGAACACCAAAAAGTTTTTCAGCGGTGGATTATCCCAACTCAGTAATACTGGTGACATTTCTGGGGGTTTCAAAGCTTCTCTAAGTGGTTTCACTGCAATGTGGAACGCCGTTCGGACTCGGCTATAAAACAGGAGGTCCCTTTTCATTTAGCTTAACATGGAATCGGGCAGCACTCAGTGATAAGAGAGAAGTTCACCAATGTGGTATCACAATGGACTGAATAGTCTAAGCCTGATACATCGGGCTGCCACCTAACCTAACCTAACCTAAAGCACAATATTCCATTGCAATAACTTAGAGAGTACAATTCTGTGATAATAGTTTTTAAGTCTGATTGTACACGTTTTACATTAGATTATTGATTTATTTATATTTTAATTGTCGTGAAATTCAGTTTTTATATAAAATAAGTGAAATAATTGGAATGTAAGGAACAAAAAATTGTAAGTCAAACTTAAAAAATCCAGAAAAAAATTAAATTCATATATAAAGTTATTACTCCTTCAATAGGTTTATCAATAAAATCCCTGTTGAAAAAGTCGGAAAAAAGCCGACGAAACGTCCAGGAAATGATGAAATAAATTTGTTTTATTTGCATCTTCAAAAAATTTACCAAAAATAGCCCATCACAAAGAATTAAAAAATTATAAGTGAATGTTCGAAGTCTGATATTTATACCCTGTGCCACACTGTGGAACAGGGTATTATAAGCTAGTGCATATGTTTGAAACACCCAGAAGAAGACGAGATAGACACATGATGTCTTTGGAAAAAATGCTCAGGGTGGGCTCCTGAGTCGATATAGCCATGTCCGTCTGTCCGTGAACACATTTTTGTAATCCATCGACTTCAAATTTGGCAGAAGTATGTGTTTTGGCTCAGAATAGAACCCTATTGATTTTGGAAGAAATCGGTTCAGATTTAGATATAGCTCCCATATATATATATATATATATATATATATATATATATATATATATATATATATATATATATATATATATATATATATATATATATATATATATATATATATATATATATATATATATATATATATATATATATATATATATATATATATATATATATATATATATATATATATATATATATATATATATATATATATATATATATATATATATATATATATATATATATATTTATTTATTTTTAACTCCGATTTAGTTGAAATTTTGCACAGCGAGTAGAATTAGCATTGTAGCTATACGTGTCATTTTTTTTTTAATTTTTTAACTAACATTGTGTTCCACCCTAGTGCATTAGCCGACTTAAATTTTGAGTCTATAGATTTTGTAGAAGTCTATCAAATTCTGTCCGGATCGAGTGATATTTAAATGTATGTATTTGGGACAAACCTTTATACACATTTGACGGATGTGATATGGTATCGAAAATTTAGATCTACAAAGTGGTGCAGGGTATAAAATAGTCGGCCCCGCCCGACTTTCATTACTTGTTTTTAGAATGTGATTTGTGGTAGAGTTTAAAAAATCTGTAGTATGGCCATACGTTCTTGTCGTGTCTCTAAAGATATGTAGGATAAAACCCATGGGTTTATATTTAGGCACCTATGGGTTCTGTGAATTCCAACTGCCAGTTGTATGCCGATATTTTCTTACTATTTTTTCATAAGGAAAAGTAATTTTCTAATATGGGTTCATATTAGGATTTCCCAGCAAAAACTCATATTACCAGGTATGAGTACAAGTATGCCTGCGCCAAATTAGGTAACAACTTATTTGTACATATATCAGCAGTAATACTTTTATATGGGAATGACATTGGAGGAAAGTGCTTCGGTGCAAGCATACCAGCAGTCGAAAAATAAGTACTTCGTCGCAAGCATACCAGCTCTTTAAAAATAATAACTTTACCATAAATATACTCAAAAAGAGCGAGCGTGTTGCTGCTCTCATATCTACTTATAGATTTTTTTCTCTCTCTCAAGTTAGTTTCGTATTCTCGGGCCTTTTCTCCCTCTTTCTCTCCCACTGTTTATAGTTATGGTACAAATTTTTTACTTTGAAGATCTCTGTGACGCCAGGAGGAATCGAACTCAGACCTGCTGTTTTGTAATCCAACACACTATACCCTACTCCACGGCATGGAGTAGTAATGTTGTAATTTAGCAATATAAATGATGTATTATTCAACTTAAGAAAACAAGGGTATATTTTATTGGCATTATCAATTAATATGTTTATTTTTTGTGTGTAACGGCGCCCACAAACGCTGTAGTGGTTATACTATTCAAAAAAAAAAAAAAATTACTATAAAAACTGAAGTATTCAAAAATATTTAATAAGAATAAAACAAAACAAAAAAAATAATTTTAAAAATAGATGGTCTCACCAGGATTCGAACCCGGACCTTAAGATATGAATTTAATTACTGGTATTAATAAAAGGAATCACTTTTGGTGTACACAGGTAAGTTATTATTTTTAAATACCGGGTAATACTGCAAGTAGTAAGTTTTTGATTACCGGTATTACTGGAAGAATCACTAGTGCTTGCTGGGTTGCATTGGCTTTCTGTCAAAGTCCATAAAAATAATAAAATAATATATGTGAGAATTTCGAAAATGTTGTTTGTGGCGAAGTCTACGAAATCTGTATAAGTTCATATCAGAGATAGGCTAGGTTAGGTTAGGTATAGTGGCAACCCGAGATTTCAGCCTCACTTGTGATACCACAGTGGTGAACTTCTCTCTTATCACTGAGAGCTGCCCGATTCTATGTTAAGTTCAATGATAAGGGATAGTATACGTTTATAGAACCGTTTATTTCGTACTTTTTATTAATTTAATTTTTACGAGTTTTTTACGAATGCCTTATCATTATAAAAAAATGGTAAGAAAAAGCTAACCTTCCAAAAATTCTTACTTTTTGACAATAACAGGTTGGCTGATAAGTCCCCGGTCTGACACAAAGATGGCGTCGTTAGTATTAAATGCATATTATTTTTATATAGTACCAACTTTTAATTTATTCGTGTCAAAATTTGACGTCTGTAAGTCAATTAGTTTGTGAGATAGAGCGTCTTTTGTGAAGCAACTTTTGTTATTGTGAAAAAAAATGGAAAAAAAGAATTTCATGTTTTGATAAAATACTGTTTTCTGAAGGGAAAAATACGGTGGAAGCAAAAACTTGGCTTGATAATGAGTTTGTTGTTACCACAACAATTTTCACAGTTTCAGCAATTTGAAAATGCGTTGCATTCAAACGATTTTATGCCAGAAAACTATGCAAATTGCTTTTAAGTAAATATTTCAAAATATTATTATTATAAAACAAGTAAATACGGACAGTTTTAGAACCATTTACGTCTTACTTTATTTGAAGATGACTTTCCTTTATTGAATAAAGACACAAGTGGGCCAGATTTCCAATCGTTATTTTATTATGCGATAATTAGTCCTCACCTAGTAGTCTGGGTTGCGGCGTATATAAAAGTGTCAGAATGTATCTTTTTTGCAGCTTCACAGACCTATCGACTTTCTATTAATTTTACTTTTAGGACAATCTGAAGATTCGAAACATAAATGACATTCCTGTCAATACAAACATTAGTTCTATTTGGTATTTTGTTTACAATTTCAGTAGATTTCAAACTGTATTTCAGTTACAAAATAATTTCAATTCTTTTTAAATTCAATTAAAATTAATTTCTTAGAAAAAAGTCTAAACAAGCATGTTTAGACTCTTATAAAAAAATAGTAAGAAAATATAGGCGTACTACTGCCAGTTTCAGTCCAGATTTCACATAACCGTATTAAAATCGGGTTTATTAATAAATTTAAATCTGCGTGGTTGGTATTTTGCATGTCCAAACATTGTACCTAAATCCGATTGTTACCACAATAATGTTCACAGTTTCAGCTATTTGAAAACGCGTTGCATTCAAACGATTTTATGCCGGCAAACTATGCAAATTGCTTTTAAGTAAATATTTTAAAATATTATTATTATAAAACAAGTAAATACGAACGTAAGCTCGGCCGGGCCGAATATTAAATACCCACCACCAAGAATCAAATAACAAAATTGTTTTCTTTTAAAACTCTTCGTTGCACTGAAAAAACAGTGAAGCCACCAGGAAGAAAACTTTTGGTTAATTTTAGAAATTTTTGAATATTTGTAGAAAATTTTAACTAAATAGTATTACAAACGTTGGCATCACGCCGATGTCATAAAAATAAGTAAATATTTTTCGACAAATTCAAGAAAATTTATTAGACATAACTAAGTTTTTTCATTTGTTAAAGAAAATTTTGTAGTTTGAAGGAAAAACTTGGAGTTCAAAATTGCAAGAATGTCTTTAGTGACGTACGAAGTTCATAATGGACGCATGTTTGGTAAAATTTACAAATTGAAAGAAATTTTGAACTATTTTGTGGAAGATACGAATTTAGTTCATCTTTATGCTTCATTTGAGTATATTTTTGTCCTCGGTTTTAGTTAATTTAACTAACGTACACAAAAAATTATTAGAGTAGAGGAAACTTTCTCCAAACATAATAATTCCATGAACTAAAATAAAGTTGAATTGGCTTTAGTGAAATAGAGAGTTCACTTTTTTTTGAGTGCGCGTTACTTGAAAATATATAGAATTTCAGGTGGATTTGATCACAGATACTCTATCAAGCAAACACCATCTTCGGCACACTTGTTTATGAACCCAAAAAACCTTTATATTTTGAATTTCAGGCAAATCAGATAAAAATTCGGATATATACACACTCAAGAAATCAAATCGGGTGATCGGGCTTTACCCCATCACTATTCTATGTTGGTGGGTATACAAAAATCTAAAATACGTTTTCACGACTTAGGATATTAAAAATAGTTTTTGAAATCAAATCTAAAGATCCCGTAAGTATTTTTAACATTTACTGCATTTTTTACGTTTTTACATGTATATGACGTTTACAACTTTTTATTAGATTAAAAAACCCAAAAAATTTCTACTCAGACTAAAGGGTGATACGGTCAAAATTTGGTCAAGGGAAAACGCGTGTAAATCGGTGAAATCGTTTATTTAAAAAATCAAATTAAATTTCTTTTTCAAGTTCAATTAGTAAAAAATTCAGGAAAAATATTCAGTTAGGCTTTCGCTTTTCCAAATCCGAATTGCCGGGCCTCACGCTTGACACCTGCCATCAGATTTTGTACAGCCACCTTGTCCACCTTCTTCGCCGCAGAAAGCAAGTTTGCCTTGAACTGCTGTTCGTCCTTAGCAGTTTTTTGGTCTTCTTTAGGTTCCGCTTGACAATAGCCCAGTATTTCTCAATTGGGCGGAACTCTGGCGTGTTGGAAGGGTTCTTGTCCTTGGGAACCACCTGCACGTTGTTGGCGGCGTACCACTCCATGGCCTTTTTACCGTAATGGCAAGATGCCAAATCCGGCCAAAACAGTACGGAACAACCGTGTTTCTTCAGGAAAGGCAGCAAACGTTTATTCAAACACTCTTTCACGTAAATTTCTTGGTTGACAGTCCCGGAAGCTATGAAAATGTTGCCACAGGTACAGATGGCTTGCGAACTTTGAGAGTTTTATGTGCTTGAAAATATCTGCTACCTTTCCCCTTCCTTTGCCGTATAAAACTCCTGTCCCGGAAGCTGCTTGTAGTCGGCTTTGACGTAGGTTTCGTCGTCCATTACCACGCAGTCAAACTTCGTCAGCATCGTCGTGTACAGCCTCCGGGATCGCGCTGTGGCCGTCGTATTTTGTTTATCATCGCGATTTGGAGTCACTACCTTCTTGTAAGTCGATAGTCCGGCTCGTTTTTGGCTCGATGCACGGTTGTAGACGATACACCCAGCTTATTTGCGGCATCTCGGAGAGAGAGGTTAGGGTTTCGATTGAAACTACCGGCAACTCTCTTTGTCGTCTCAGCGGCTTCCGGTTTTCGATTTCCCCCCGATCCAGACTTCCTGGCTGTCGACAAACGTTCCCCAAACACTTTAATTACATTTGTAACGGTTGATTTGGCAACTTTTAGCGATTTGCCAGCTTTGCGTGCGAGTAGCTCGGATTTTCGCGATGCGCGAGCAAAATTTTGATACGCTGCTCTTCTTGCTTGGACGGCATTTTGACAACTGAAGAGTGAATTCCAAAATCAAAATAGGAGCAACATTCCACACACACACACACCTTCAAAATGAGGCGTGTTCAGGTTTTTTAAATGCAAAAGAAATACGTCAAGTTTATATTGACCAAATTTTGACCGTATCACCCTTTATCATGGACCAGAGAAAGGTTTTTTTTCAATTTCGTTTGTGTTATTTTCAATTAAAATTAAAATTAAAATTAAAATTTAATTTAATTTAAATAAAATTATAAGAATAAAATTATAAAATAAATAAAAGTAGATTTGAAATCCCTTTTTTATAAGGCAAATGACATTGGAAATGTGGGTAAAGTGGATTTTGGAAGTGTAATGTGAACGAGGTATAAGAAATATAGGATTTAGTCCATGACCTTTGGTATGCAAGGCACGTATGCCAGCTTCTTAAAATATATTAACAATTATTGAATTAAATCATATATTTATTTGTCATTGTACATATATACAAGTATGTAATTAATAATAGTCTTTTAAAAAAATGTTCAGGTAAAAAATACTTCATAATCAAAGTTTTTGCCTCAAGAGAGCTATGAAGAAGGCTCCTGTCCCCTTCAAATATACATTTATTTTTCTGTACCTATGTTAAAGTAGATGGGATTTGTAGCATAGAAATTTTGTAGTCCACTTATTTCCGAGAGGGCATCGCTACGCCATTCTTTATATAACGTATAACTGGGATACAAGAGAAGGGTTTGTAAGCCTGAAATTGGACAAAGGAAAATTCGAAAAATATCAGTAAAAAAACGTACCGTAAAATGTACCATAAAAACTTATCCGCAATTGTAGTATAAAATTAAATGGATTGTTTTCATTTTTTTAACTCACCAACGCCCAAAGCAATTTTTGCTACGACTACTAAAATAGCAAAAATTGGCAATTCTTCCATTGCTGAGAGAACTACGGACATAATAATCAACTGCATGGATGCATATAAAACCATTCCAAGTATACCAATCAAAAGGTAGGGTAAAATTAGTAAGTAACGTTTCTGGAATTACAATAGGTTATTTCAAAGATGACGAGAGTGTGAGAGAGAGAGGTAGTAAAACAAATCTCACCTTTGCAACACCCACTATCATGGTAACACAAAACACCGAGGCCAATAAAGAGAAAGCCAATACGACACTATTTTCTATTGTAACGGTTTCTAGAATTAAGTATGAAATATTAATATGGATTTAACAAATAGTAATAATAACAAATACCAGAAAAAAATACTTACTTGCTAAATCATTGGCAAAAGTAGAAAATTTAACTATGGTATCGATACTAACAACACCAACCGCTAAATGGCAAAGTCCTTGTAATACTCCAATAATTATGGCCAAGGTGGGTAAACTGCAGCAGCCTTTCATTTTGACTGTAACCAAGATTCTAAAATGTATTTAATAGAAATAATTTAAAAAATAAATAAATAATAATAATACAATATTAAAGTACTATTTTCCAAAATTATGCCCTGAACTTAACTAATTGCCCTTTGTACTTTTTGAACAAAATATCTGTGTCTACACTGAAAAAAAAAATATTCACATAATATGAAAAATTATGAAACCTCAAAATGGTACCACAATGGACTGAATAGTCTTAGCCTGATACATCGGGCCGCCACCTAACCTAACTTAACCTACCCTAGGTCATGCAATTTACTCATTATTAAGGAAAAATGAAGAAATTTTAATTAAATGAAAATTTATAATCTTTGATAAAAACAAAAATTCCTTCTTTAAGTTTAGGACACGAATCTTTGATTTTGATCTTTGCATTTGTGGTTTAAATTTTTTATACACTCCACCATAGGATAGGAGTATATTAACTTTGTCATTCCGTTTGTAACACATCGAAATATTGCTCTAAGATCCCATAAACTATATATATTCTGGGTCGTGGTGAAATTCTGAGTCGATCTGAGCATGTCCGTCCGTCCGCCGTCTGTTGAAATCACGCTAACTTTCGAACGAAAGCTATCGACTTGAAACTTGGCACAAGTAGTTGTTATTGATGTAAGTCGCATGGTATTGCAAATGGGCCATATCGGTCCACTTTTACGTATAGCCCCCATATAAACGGACCCCCAAATTTGGCTTGCCGATCCTTTAAGAGAAGCAAATTTCATCCGATCCGGCTGAAATTTTGTACATGGTGTTAGTATATGGTCTCTAACAACCATGCAAAAATTGGTCCACATCGGTCCATAATTATATATAGCCCCCATATAAACCGATCCCCAGATTTGACCTCCGGAGCCCCTTGGAGGAGCAAAATTCATTCGATTCGTTTGAAATTTGGTACGTGATGTTAGTATATGATATTTAACAACCATGCCAAAAGTGGTCCATATCAGTCCATAATCATATATAGCCCTATATAAACCGATCCCGAGATTTGGTTTTGGAGCCACGTGGAGGAGGAAATTTCATCCGAGTCAGTTGAAATTTGGTACATTGTGCTACTATATGGCCGTTAACAACCATGCCTAACTAGGTCCATATCGGTCTATAGTTATATATAGCCCTCAGATAAATCGATCCCCAATCACACAAAAATTGGTCCATATCAAGTTCATAATTGTATATATTTAGCCCCCAAAATAAGCGACCCCCACATTTCAATTCTGGCTCTCTACGTACCGTGCAAAAGTCCATATCGATTCGTAATTATTTGTAGACTTACCTACCATACCTTTTTTGTCTAATATATACCGAATGGACTAACTCACAGTTTAGAAAACGATGTTAAGAAGTTTTAAGATAACACAAACAAAGTAATTCGATTATGGATGACAGTCTTTTGTAGAAGTTTCTACGCAATCCATGGTGGAGGGTACATAAGATTCGGCCTGGCCGAACTTACGGCCGTATATACTTGTTTTTTTTTTTTAGTGTACTGAAAAAAGTGTTTTCGTGAGGCCAAAGATTTCATGTCCTTAAAATACGAATGCGAATTTTGCTTAGCATAGAAGACGCATTTATCTAATAAAAGGTTTCGGCTTAAAAAGCGGGACCTTAACATGAAAAAAAATTTGTTGGTTAACTTGGCTTTATTAATTCAGGAAAATTCTTCAAAATTAATGAAATTGTGTTTTAACTTGACTTTTTGTATCGACAAGCAAAACAACGTTTAAAAATAGGAAATGTTTTCAACATTTTATTTTGAAGAAATTTTTAATTGAAAGTCGAGTCTAAATTTGAAAATTTAAGTTGTTGTTGACACATTTTTCAAGAACTCTAATAGCACATGAAGAAAAAAGCTTAGAAAAAAAAAAACAAAAAAGTCAAATTTGTTTCCAAGTACAAAGTACCCGTAGTTCAATTATCCTCTTATTTAACTTGGAATCAATACCCAAACTTTTTAATCAAGCTCGGAAAACTAAATCACTTAAAAAAGTGACGGATTTTTTTTTATTTTTAATTAAAAAATTATTTTTAATCAAACTTATTAAATCAAACTAAAAACACTAAGACAGTTAAAAAAGTATATGAAACTTGGTACGTTTTTAATGAAAAACTTAATTGAGTTTTGTAATCAAAATCAATTAAATTTTTAATTGAATCAATTAAAAAATTAATTGAATTTTGCAAATGAAATCAATTAATTTTATAATCAAGTATTTTCTTAATGTCCAAATAAAACAGTGATTGATACTATCATTTTCGTGATTAAAGACATTTCAATTAAAAAATTCATTGGATCAATTAATTTCGTGATTGAATCAGAAAAAATTTTTTTTGTGTGCACGAATCATACATCCCTTCTCCCACGTCTATTTTACAATCCTCAAAAAGGCTCCATATGATATCTCTTTATCTTTATGTGCGTATGTTATTACATTCTTCTACCTTCTCTTTCTACACAGACAATGAGTCAGTTGTAAGATTTTTTCTTTATTTTTAGTTCATTTTTGCTTTTTTTGAATGATGCATTTCGCAAATGGTACTTAAAATGCAAAAATGTCCGAATGTTGTTAATGTTGAACATCTTTTCGGAATCTTCCGAACATATCTGCAATATATGTAAACAAAAAAAAAAAAAAAAAACGTTTTGGTGTTCAGTCGAAGCAGGGATCGAACCCACCACCTTTGGTATGCAAGGCGGACGTACTAACCATTGCTCCACGGTGCCCAACTGAATGTATGTTTCCGTTAAATAAAATTTGTTTAATCGGCTCGTGGGCGCCGCAAACTATGCTATATAAATAAAACTTATAACGATAATTGTCTATTGATGACAATAGTAGTAATAGTGTTACAAATTGCATGGTCCGCGGTTCGATTCTCCGTCCAGGCGAAAGGTAAAATTTAAAAAATTTATAAAATCGAATAATTTCTTCTACATTGTTTATATTACAGAAAAAGGTGCCAAGAATGAAAACACCTCATGGAAGTGAGAAAGATTTGAGGGAAAATGCAATTAGCCACAAAAGATTGTTTTTTCGAGTTAGTCTTTATGAAATTGTTTTCACATCCTGGAAAAGAATAAACGTTTACCACAACAATTATATACTTTTCTTCAAAATAAACTTCCTTCCAGCGAAAAGCAAATGAGAAACTATCTTTGTTTTTCTAAAATTTCTTTTGAGAGGAAAGAATAATTTTTTTGGCGAGTAGCAAAATTCCAAAGTAAAGGTGATAAAACTATTTTTGAATGCCGTTGGCAAATCTTTGCTTGCCATATACACTGAAAGAAGAGTTTTCCGTTTTGATGAAAGAAATTTTATACAAACGAAGCTTTCTTTTGAGGCTAAAAATTTTTCATTAACAAAAAAGAGACAATCATTGCAACGCTTGTCATAAATTCTGGTTTTTTTGTTCTTAAAAAATATTTTACACAGGGGATTTTTGTTTGTCTAAAACTTCGTTCCGGATGGTTGAAATTTCATGGCGTTTTTGCTTTTACATTTTGCATATTAGTTTTTAAACTAATAGGGTCTAATTGTGGAAAACTTCCAAAAATTCGTATTATCACAAATATGTCATTTATTCGCAAATGACGGACTTTTTACCAGTATTTTTGTCATATCATTCCACGGTGCGTCAGTAGACTTTGCTTTGAGACAATAACGAAGTCAAAACAAAACGCATCGTATGCTTGGCATGGCCATGGTTATCTCGAAGTTCGTAAAGAATTTGACATTTTCTTTCCACAGTATCTAACCCCTGTATATCAAAATCACGTTTTTCTCTCTGTATCACGTTTCGCTCTACAATAGGCGTATTCGTCTTGAGATTAATCACAAATCGATATTGTTGTTATTGGCGTTGCTTACAGATTCGATTCTCTATGGAATTCAACAAGGGTGGAGGGTGTGGATGCAATTAATTTCCGCCTATTTGGTCCAGAATTAGAGGGGATTGCGACAATATTTTGTGAATTATTTGTCCGCCTCACCAGTGAATGCCCGTGTAAAGACCGTTTCAAACTATTGCCACGATTGATTTGTGCATCGCTTGCAAGTTCTGTTATTTGCAAAATTTTGTTTACACATACCTGTAGTTGCGTATGTATTTGGTTTGCAAAGATTCTCAGCAATTTTACATATAATAATTAAATGAATTCATAAATGTATGGTAAATATGTGTGTCTGTTTGTATGCATAAACACGTTGCATTATTATTGGAAAGATGAGATCTAGAGAGAGAGAGAGAGAGAGAAAGATCTTTATTTTTGGACATCATTATGAAGATTTCGATTTACAATCCCTATAGGTAGAAATCAGATTCAGTTGCCTATCATTATGCAGTGGTTCCAAATCAAAAAACTATAGAGACAACTGCGGGTTATTTGAATACATACACGCAAAGAAAAAAAACGTTTGCAAAACGTGTACCGAAAACGTTTTTCTTTTGTTAGAGTTTTTTGAATTGCTTCGAAAATTTTAAACTTTTATCACCAAAAAAATTCGTTTGTTACAAAATTTTTATTTTTTCAATAAAAAAAGTTATTTTTGAAATAACAACACAGTCCATTTCGTTTATATCAAACACTGTTCTTTTCTGACTTTAGGTCTTTAATAAGACACATTTTACAGTTCAAAATTTAATATACTACAATGTAATGTTGAACATTTTTTCGGAATCTTCCGAATATATCTGGAATATATGTAAAAAAAAAACAAAAGCAAAAAAAAAAAAAACTTTGTCCGAAGCAGGGATCGAACCCACGACCCTTGGCATGAGAGTCGGACGTAGCTACCACTGCTCCACGGTGCCAAACTAAATGTTTGTTTCTGTTAAATAAACTTTGTTTATTCGGTTCGTGGGCGCCGCAAGCTATGCTATATAAATATAACTTATATGGATATTTATCTATTGATGACCATAACAGGTACATAGCTCAGTGGTTAGTGTGTTGGCTTACAATGTGCATGGTCCGCGGTTCGATTCTCCGTCCAGGCGAAAGGTAAAAAAAAATTTAAAAATTTATAAAATCGTATAATTTCTTCTACATTGTTGGTATTACAGGAAAAGGTGTTAAGAACTAAAAATCCTCGTGGATGTGAGAAAGATGTGAGGGACAATGCAATTAGCAAGAAAATAATGTTTTTTTTTTGAGCTAGTCTTTATGAAATTGTTTTTACATCCTGGAAAAGAATAAACGTTTATCACAAAAAGTATATACTTTTCTTCCAAATACACTTCCTTGCAACGAAAAGCAAATGAGAAACGAACTTTGTTTGTCTAAAATTTCGTTTGGGAGGAAAGAATTATTTTTTTGCGTGTAGACATACAGTTTGTCAAGAAAGTGTTTTGACAATGGGATAAAAATTATGTTTTGTTCCAAAATTAAATATAATGAAATTTTAAAAAAATATTTTATTATGTATTTTGCAAAGTATACATACGTACACAGAATTAAAAATTTAATAAAATATTTAATATTTCAATTATTTCTAGAATTTGAAATATTTGGCAATATCAAAAGACTTTCTTGACATACTGTATCTTCTGTGAGTTCGTTTTCGTTAAATGTTAGGGTATGGTCACACTGGTCAAATACTTGACGAAATTATGTATAATTTATTCACAAGTGCGGCCGAATCTTATGTATTCTCCTCCATGGATTGCGTAGAAACTTCTACAAAAGACTGTTATCCACAATCGAATTACTTGGGTTGTGGTATCTTAAATCGTTTTCTAAATTTTGAGTTAGTCCTTACGTGGTATATATTAGACAAAAAAGGTATGTGTAGGTAAGTCTACAAATAATTACGAATCAATATGGACTTTTGCACGGTACAATTGGTACAAGAATTGAAATATGGGGGTCGCTTATATGGGGGCTATATACAATTATTGAATGGGGATCGATTTATCTGAGGGCTATATATAACTATAGACCGATATGGACCTAGTTAGGCATGGTTGTCAACGGCTCCTCCAAGTGGCTCCTAAACCAAATCTCGGGATCGGTTTATATGGGGGCTATATATGATTTTGGGCTGATATGGACCACTTTGGCATGGTCATTTACTAAATTCACGTACCAAATTTCAACCGAATCGGATGAATTTTGCTCTTCCAAGGGGCTCCGGAGGTCAAATCTGTGGATCGGTTTATATGGGGGCTATATATAATTATTGACCGATTTCGACCAATTTTCGCATGGGTGTTTGAGGCCATATATTAACACCACATACCAAATTTCAACCGAATCGGTTGAATTTTGGTCTTCCACGAGGCTCCGGAGGACTAATCTGGGGATCGGTTTATATGGGGGCTATATATAATTATGGACCGATGTGGACCAATTTTTGCATGGTTGGTAGAGATCATATACTAACACCATGTACCAAATTTCAGCCGGATCGGATGAAATTTGCTTCTCTTAGAGGCTCCGCAAGCCAAATCTGGGGATCGGTTTATATGGGGGCTATATATAATTATGGACCGATGTGGACCAATTTTTGCATGGTTATTAGAGACCATATACCAACACCATGTACCAAATTTCAGCCGGATCGGGTGAAATTTGTTTCTCTTAGAGGCTCCGAAAGCCAAATCGGGGGATCGGTTTATATGGGGGCTATATATAATTATGGACCGATGTGGACCAATTTTTGCATGGTTGGTAGAGATCATATACTAACACCATGTACCAAATTTCAGCCGGATCGGATGAAATTTGCTTCTCTTAGAGGCTCCGCAAGCCAAATCTGGGGATCGGTTTATATGGGGGCTATATATAATTATGGACCGATGTGGACCAATTTTTGCATGGTTATTAGAGACCATATACCAACACCATGTACCAAATTTCAGCCGGATCGGGTGAAATTTGTTTCTCTTAGAGGCTCCGAAAGCCAAATCGGGGGATCGGTTTATATGGGGTCTATATATAATTATGGACCGATGTGGACCAATTTTTGCATGGTTGTTAGAGACCATATACGAACACCATGTACCAAATTTCAGCCGGATCGGATGAAATTTGTTTCTCTTAGAGGCTCCGAAAGCCAAATCGGGGGATCGGTTTATATGGGGGCTATATATAATTACGGACCGATGTGGACCAATTTTTGCATAGTTGTTAGAGACGATATACGAACACCATGTACCAAATTTCAGCCGGATCGGGTGAAATTTGTTTCTCTTAGAGGCTCCGAAAGCCAAATCGGGGAATCGGTTTATATGGGGGCTATATATAATTATGGACCGATGTGGACCAATTTTTGCATGGTTGTTAGAGACCATATACGAACACCATGTACCAAATTTCAGCCGGATCGGATGAAATCTCTTTCTCTTAGAGGCTCCGAAAGCCAAATCGGGGGATCGGTTTATATGGGGGCTATATATAACTATGGACCGGGCTATATATAATTCAGCCGCATCGGATGAAATTTGCTTCTCTTAGAGAGTCTGAAAGCCAAATCGGGGGATCGGTTTATATGGGGGCTATATATAATTATGGACCGGGCTATATATAATTCAGCCGCATCGGATGAAATTTGCTTCTCTTAGAGACGGACGGACGGACATGCTCAGATCGACCCAGAATTTCACCACGACCCAGAATATATATACTTTATGGGGTCTTAGAGCAATATTTCGATGTGTTACAAACGGAATGACAAAGTTAATATACCCCCATCCTATGGTGGAGGGTATAAAAACGTTTGGAAAACGTTTTTCTTGTGTTAGATTTTTTTTTTAAATATATTCGAAAATTTAAAATTTTTATCACGCCAAAAAAAAATATATTTCTGCTAAAAAGAGTTTTCTTTTTTTATGAAAGAAATTTTATACAAACGAAGTTTTCTTTTGAGGCTAAAAATTTTTCTTTAACAAAAAAAGGGACAATCGATGCAACGTTTAACATAAATTCAGTTTAACATAAATTCATCCACAATCGAATTACTATCGAATTAATTGGTATATATTAAACTAAAAAAGACCGATTAAATACGTATATAATTAAGTTTAAAGTTTCTATAGAAATACAATTTTGACAAATTAAAATTTTGACAACATTTTCTATAGAAGCAAAATTTTGACAAAATTTTCTATAGCAATAACATTTTGACAAAATTTTCTATAAAAATAAAATTTTGGTAGATTATTTTTGGCTCGAGTGGCAACCATGATTAACAGGTTGGCTGATAAGTCCCCGGTCTGACACATAGATGACGTTGCTAGTATTAAATGCATGTTATTTTTATATAGTACCAACTTTCAAATGATTCGTGTCAAAATTTGACGTCTGTAAGTCAATTAGTTTGTGAGATAGAACGTCTTTTGTGAAGCTACTTTTGTTATTGTGAAAAAAAAAATGGAAAAAAAGGAATTTCGTGTTTTGATAAAATACTGTTTTCTGAAGGGAAAAAATACGGTGGAAGCAAAAACTTGGCTTGATAATGAGTTTTCGGACTCTGTCCCAGGGAAATCAACAATAATTGATTGGTATGCAAAATTCAAGCGTGGTGAAATGAGCACGGAGGACGGTGAACGCAGTGGACGCCTGAAAGAGGTGGTTACCGACGAAAACATCAAAAAAATCCACAAAATGATTTTGAATGACCGTAAAATGAAGTTGATCGAGATAGCAGAGGCCTTAAAGATATCAAAGGAACGTGTTGGTCATATCATTCATCAATATTTGGATATGCGGAGGCTTTGTGCAAAATGGGTGCCGCGCGAGCTAACATTTGACCAAAAACAAGAACGTGTTGATGATTCTGAGCGGTGTTTGCAGCTGTTAACTCGTAATACACCCGAGTTTTTCCGTCGATATGTGACAATGGCTGAAACATGGCTCCATCACTACACTCCTGAGTCCAATCGACAGTCGGCTGAGTGGACAGCGACCGGTGAACCGTCTCCGAAGCGTGGAAAGACTCAAAACCCCGCTGGCAAAGTAATGGCATCTGTTTTTTGGGATGCGCATGGAATAATTTTTATCGATTATCTTGAGAAGGGAAAAACCATCAACAGTGACTATTATATGGCGTTATTTGAGCGGTTGAAGGTCGAAATCGCGGCAAAACGGCTCCATATGAAGAACAACACACCAAGACAACGCACCGTGCCACAAGTCATTGAGAACGATGGCAAAAATTCATGAATTGGTCTTCGAATTGCTTCCCCACCCATCGTATTTGCCAGATCTGGCCCCCAGCGATTTTTTCTTGTTCTCAGACCTCCAAAGGAAGCTCGCAGGGAAAAAATTTGGCTGCGATGAAGAGGTGATCGCCGAAACTGAGGTATATTTTGAGGCAAAACTGAAGGAGTACTACCAAAATGGTATCAAAAAATTGAAAGGTCGTTATAATCGTTGTATCGCTCTTGAACGGAACTATGTTGAATAATAAAAACGAATTTTGACAAAAAAAATGTGTTTTTCTTTGTTAGATCGGGGACTTATCAGCCAACCTGTTATGAACCGATTTGGACCAATTTTTGTGTGATTGGGGATCGGCTATATATAACTATACATCGATATGGACCAATTTTGGCATGGTTATTAGCGGCCATATACTATGTTAACACCACGTTGCAAATTTCAGGCTCCGGAGGACAAATATATATATATATATATATATATATATATATATATATATATATATATATATATATATATATATATATATATATATATATATATATATATATATATATATATATATATATATATATATATATATATATACACATCCGGCTGAAATTTGATATGTGATATTAATATATGCCCCCTACACACAAAAAAATTTGTTCTGATTCAATCACGAAATTAATTGATCCAATAATTTTTTTAATTGAAATGTCTTCAATCACGAGAATGATAGTATCAATCATAGTTTTAATTGGACTTTAAAAAATTGATTGATTTCATAGCAAATTTCAATAAATTTCCGAATGGTGAGGATTGATGAGAGGAATGAGGTGAGATGAATATCTTCACATAAAATTAGTATTTGGATAATTGATGCCAGACTTCAAGAAATCCAATCTTTTTTTTGATACGTTGTCTCAAAGCGTGCACCAGAAACTTCTCCCCGATTTGTAATACATCCAATTCTATTGTCTAAATCAAGATTGTATTGTTGGAATTCAATTGCTGTTATTTTGTTAGATGCTCTCGCTTAGTTTTTCCTTCTATTATCTTGCCTTTATAGCTCGACTGTATTTCAAAATTAATGCAGGTTCAATTGGGCAGGATCGCCAAATTGTAGTCTCTCCCAATGAAAGACTTATTTTATATTTTATAGAAATTCCGTTTATTTCTGTGTGATTACAAAGTCAATTCTTGAATGGAAAAAAATGTATTTGAACAAAACTAAAAAAATTAAATATATAAAACTATGTGTACTGAGTTGATAGTAATTTCGAAAACAAGTAAAAATACCCAGCAAAAAAATTTGGAAGTTCTTCCAAATTCACAACTTTAAAAGCACTTCCAGAGGATGCACTCCCAATGATGTTCTTTCTTTTAACTACCAAGGAAGTTCTTTTTCATTCAATTTTTTTATAAGGTGCTTTTTTCATACTTTTAATGGGTAATTTTAATATATTTTGTTTCAAATAGGTTAAAAACAGAGTAAGAATTCATAAAATGGTGCACATCATTTAAATTTTATTGACAAAAATTCTAAATCCAATCTGAAAAAATTGTGAATTTTTGAAAATATTTGAGGTCAAACGTTTCAGACAAGCGTTAGAATCCATTAAAAATTATTAAAAATTTTAAAAACAATTTATTTGACAAAATATCACAGAATTTTTTGATTTACATCCAAAACATTGAATTCGGATCACACCTAAAGAAGTGATGCTAATTCAGTGCAACGGATGTTGAAATGGAGGACTTCCGTCCTATGACAAGCCCATGTTAAATTCATCGCTTCTGCGTCAATTTTGCATCACTTCCGGATCCAAAAAGAACATTTTCAGTACATTTTTGGCGACGCTTTTTTTGCTGAATAGTAATAGAGTGTACCTACAGATGTTGATTGCAATACTCAATTAATTTTTTCACTAAAAACGTAACTATTTTCAATTACATTCTTACCTGACTTATTCCCATTTTCAGGAAGCTCCGTTAGTGCTACGTTAGCTAACGAACTTTTAAACCGTACTATGGGCATTTCTCTCATCTTGCCTATATATTCCATATGCCAGTTGGGATCTTAACTACAAAAAAATTTTCAGTTGAAGTTAACCACAGAGAATACGAGTATATTTCGATTTTACTTTCTGTTAACTGGGAGTTAAAGTCTAACGGAGCTTCATGAAAATGGGTGTGTTTAGTTTGAAAAATTATTGTTTGAAAGAAATTTTTAGTTAAAGGCCGGTATGCACCTCTAGCGAAAAATTTCATTCCCATAAGAAATGCATTGCTATTTATGCTAACGAAATTTTCGGTAGCGTTCAATTTCGTAAGCTGGTACGCACCTCTAATGAAAATAACAGGGTTGTCAAAAGCATATTTTGGCAGCAAACATTTAATTTATTACAATCATTGTGTGCGTAAAAGTTTTAAAAGGTCTGTAAATAATAAACAATTTATTTGAGGAATATTTGGAACATATATTAACAATTTTTAAAAGCGATTAGCTGGTTTAAAATTTGTGTACACAGTCCTGTTTTTTGTTGTAGACTTGAATAAATTTTTACTACCGAAAATTTCGCTAGAGGTGCATACCGGCCTTAAAAATTAAAAAAAAATCACTTTTTTATTGACATAGTCTTCCGAGTTAGATTACAAAGTTAATTGTTAATTGTATCAATTGTATCAACTTTTTAATTGGAAATATTTTGGTGATATTTTTTTCTGTGTAATGATAATGTAAAATAATAATGGTCAATAATTATAAACCGATCCACATATTTGACTTTCGGAGCGTCTTGGAGGAGCAAATTTCATACGATCCGATTAAAATTTTGATATGTGATGTCAGTATATGCCATCCAACAATCATGACCAAATTGGACCATATCTGTTCATAATTACGTATAGTTCGATATAAGCCGATGCCCTAATTTGATTCCCGCAGATTCTTGAAAGAGCAAAATTCATCCGATCCGTTTGAAAATTGGTACGTGATGTTGGTATATGCCCGCAACAACTTATAGCCTTTATATACTGAAAAAATATTTACGTGATATTAAAGATTAAAGATAAGATTACCTAAATTTTAGTATGCGAAATATACAAAATATTAAGGACAAATTTCTTTAAAATAAGGAAATTTTATTTAAAATAAAGTTTATAATCTTTGCTTTAAAATTTTTTTCATTAAATTTAGGACACAAATTTTGTAAAGTTGCGTCCCTCCGTTAAAGTCGCATGTCTTTAAACTAAGGCTAATTTTCCTTAAAGTAAAGAAACACATTTTTGATTTAAAAAAATTGTGCTTAAATTAACTTAAATATTGAAACTTTAGATTTAAGATAAAAACGCTTCAAATATAGGCTAAGACTTATTTTGAGGATGTAGCGTCTTTGGTTTAAAGTGGTTTGGAATTAAGAAAACATTTTTTACTTAGAACTATCCGTTATAATTTGGATTTTTAAACTGGGATTTGTTTGTTCGTGAGCACGTTTATTAATAAAAATGTAAGGGAATGTAAATTTGATAAATGAGATCTGTATCCTAATTTTAATTTTATTGGTCCTAGATTTAAAGCCAGATAGGTCGCCAAAAAATTTCTTTATTTTAAAGAAACCGCATCTTTGGATCGGAATCAATACCAAAATTCTTAAGGGAATGTCAACATCTTTGGATCCAAGTAAACTTTTTTTTGAGTGTATAAACCGATCCCCTGATTTGGTCTACTCATCCGTTTGAAATGGGGTATGTGATTTTAGTACACACAGAGAAGGAATATGATCACCTCAACCATGTTTCAAGAGCAAAATGTTATTTTTGAATGTGACCATGTAACATGTTTGTCGCAACCATGTTATTTTCTTGAAGATTATGTGTCTGATTTCGGCAAACATATTATTTTTGGCGAGAAAAGAACATTTTTGCCATAAGCATGTTACATGGTCACCATCCAAAACAACATTTTGCTCAAAAAAAACATTTTGCTCTTGAAACATGGTTGAGGTGATCATATTCCTTCTCTGCGTGTATATGCTCTCTAACAAAAGCACAAAGTCAATCGTTTGTACACGAAAATTAAAATATTCAACTATTTAAATTTTATTAAATTAACTCATTATTGTGACATAATAGTGGAACCTCTAACAATATTATTCGAAAACTAATGTTATTTAAATTAAGTAAAATTACACGTAAATATAAAAAATAATATATATTACTTCAATTCAGAAATCTTCTGTAAATTTTCCTGTGAAGTGATTTTTGTGATGTGGATGTGAAGATTTCTTTAACAATATAAAACCATCATATTTATATTCACAAATATCTTCAACATGTTCTTTAAACATTATCGTATGTAACAAATTTCTTTGTCAGATCTCGTATGTCCAAACACACGTAATAAGCGTACAATAGGATATATTGCAATGACTTCTATTCCTAAAGAGACACAAAATAAATAAAAAAATAAATGAAGTTCAATTAATTACTTTTACCTATAAGCGCCGTGTATACAGCATAATGTTCCATATTTTGTTCTGAATTTCTCCACAAAATTTGGTACATATAAAATACGTCAATAATAACCGAGAGCACGATAATTGTTATAAGCCAAGGCAATAGGAAATATTTAGATTTCTATGAAAAAAGGAATTAAATTAGAATTAAATTAACATTAATTTTTTATTTGTCCCATATATAATTACCTTTGCTATACCAGCAATCATTAGAAAAGATGTCAGAACAATTGTAACAGCAAAAATCAATAGAACCATAATTTCTATGGGAATTTTATTGTCATTATCTGGAATCAAACAATAAGGAGTAGATAGTTAACAGGTTGGCTGATAAGTCCCCCGTCTGACACATAGATGGCATTGCTAGTATTAAATGCATATTATTTTTATATAGTGTTAGTCGTGTCAAAATTTGACGTCTGTAAGTCAATTAGTTTGTGAGATAGAGCGTCTTTTATGAAAATGTAAAAAAAATGGAAAAAAAAAAGAATTTCGTGTTTTGATAAAATACTGTTTTCTGAAGGGGAAAAATTCGGTGGGAGCAAAAACTTGGCTTGATAATGAGTTTCCAGACTCTGCCCCAGGGAAATCAACAATAATTGATTGGTATGCAAAATTCAAGCGTGGTGAAATGAGCACGGAGGACGGAGAACATCAAAAAAATCCACAAAATGATTTTGAATGACCGTAAACTGAAGTTGATCGAGATAGCAGAGGCCTTAAAGATATCAAAGGAACGTGTTGGTCATATCATTCATCAATATTTGGATATGCGGAAGCTCTGTGCAAAATGGGTGCAGCGCGAGCTCACATTTGACCAAAAACAACAACGTGTTGATGATTCTGAGCGGTGTTTGCAGCTATTAACACGTAATACACCCGAGATTTTCCGTCGATATATGACAATGACAATTCCGTCGATATATGATGGCTCCATCACTACACTCCTGAGTCCAATCGACAGTCGGCTGAGTGGACAGCGACCGGTGAACCGTCTCCGAAGCGTGGAAAGACTCAGAAGTCCGCTGGCAAAGTAATGGCCTCTGTTTTTTGGGATGCGCATGGAATAATTATAATATAATAATTATCGATTATCTTGAGAAGGGAAAAACCATCAACAGTGACTATTATATGGCGTTATTGGAGCGTTTGAAGGTCGAAATCGCGGCAAAACCGCCCCATATGAAAAAGAAAAAAGTGTTGTTCCACAAGTCATTGAGAACGATGGCAAAAATTCATGAATTGGACTTCGAATTGCTACCCCACCCACCGTATTCTCCAGATCTGGCCCCCAGCGACATTTTCTTGTTCTCAGACCTCAAAAGGATGCTCGCAGGGAAAAAATTTGGCTGAAATGAAGAGGTGATCGCCGAAACTGAGGCCTATTTTGAGGCAAAACCGAGACCATATACTAACACCATGTACCAAATTTCAGCCGGATCGGATGAAAGTTTCTTCTCTTAGAGGCTTCGCAAGCCAAATCTGGGGATCGGTTTATATGGGGGCTATATATAATTATGGACCGATGTGGACCAATTTTTGCATGGTTGATAAAGACCATATACTAAAACCATGTACCAAATTTCAGCCGGATGGGATGAAATTTGCTTCTCTTAGAGGTTCCGAAAGCCAAATCGGGGGATCGGTTTATATGGGGGCTATATATAATTATGGACCGATGTGGACCAATTTTCGCATGGTTGTTAGAGATCATATGCTAACACCTTGCACCAAATTTCAGCCGGATCGGATGAAATTTGCTCCTCTTAGAGGGCCTGCAAACCAAATTTGGGGGTCCGTTTATATGGGGGCTATACGTAAAAGTGGACCGATATGGCCCAGTTTCAATACCATCCGACCTACATCAATAACAACTACTTGTGCCAAGTTTCAAGTCGATAGCTTGTTTCGTTCGGAAGTTAGCGTGATTTCAACAGACGGACGGACGGACGGACTAACATTCTCAGATCTACTCAGAATTTCACCACGACAGAGAATATATACTTTATGGGGTCTTAGAGCAATATTTCGATGTGTTACCCCCCATCCTATGGTGGAGGGTATAAAAATCATATTGAAACCTCGATGTCCACATTCCATAAGTTTGAGTCATTGTTATCAAATGTGTTTGTGTGTGCGTGTATAATTTTAATTTACTTACATATATAGAATGTCGATGAAAAATAATTAATTTTAATTAATTGTGCTATTGTTAGCAGTAAACTTGTTATTGCCGACACAGTCCCAATAATATAACCCAAACGGAAAATTTCTTTTGCGGCCATTTTTCCGACTATCCAAAAAACTGCACAACGTTAGTATATAAAGCTTGGCTTCGAACTGATTAGTCAGAGGGATGTGCTATGTGCCGTAAAAAGCTTAAGCGATAAAAACAAATTAATCAATTGTATAGTCTCACATGGATAAAGCAATTGTTTGTTAAAATTTCCATGAGAGAGATGTTTTCGTTTTTTTTTTTCAAAACTCAACTGCACTTTTTATTGGGGAAATGTAAAAACGCGAATATTTACTTTTACAATTATTTTGTTTGGATTTTTTTTATAATACTCTAATTTTTTTGAAGATTAGAGTATTTTTGACAGATATGTTAGGACAGCATCCTCCTTCTGAGTCAATCCAGCCCTTGATCTCCGTCCGTCCGTCTGTCCATATATTTGTTGTTCGCAGGATTTTGATCGCAATTATTAACCGATTTAGATTAAATTTTGTACAGGGTGTTTTTTTGGCATAAGGACGAATTTAGAAAAAATCGGATTCAATTCAGATACAGCTCACATATATATGTGTATCGCCCGATTTCAACAAATGCGATCATAAAGGGTGATACGGTCAAAATTTGGTCAATATAAACTTGACGTATTTCTTTCAATTTTGTGTGTGTGTGTGTAGAATGTTGCTCTTATTTTGATTTTGGAATTCACTCTTCAGTTGTCAAAATGCCGTCCAAGCAAGAAGAGCAGCGTATCAAAACTTTGCTCGCGCATCGCGAAAATCCGAGCTACTCGCACGCAAAGCTGGCAAAATCGCTAAAAGTTGCCAAATCAACCGTTACAAATGTAATTAAAGTGTTTGGGGAACGTTTGTCGACAGCCAGGAAGTCTGGATCGGGGGGAAATCGAAAACCGGAAGCCGCTGAGACGACAAAGAGAGTTGCCGGTAGTTTCAAGCGAAACCCTAACCTCTCTCTCCGAGATGCCGCAAATAAGCTGGGTGTATCGTCTACAACCGTGCATCGAGCCAAAAAACGAGCCGGACTATCGACTTACAAGAAGGTAATGACTCCAAATCGCGATGATAAACACAATACGACGGCCAAAGCGCGATCCCGGAGGCTGTACACGACGATGCTGACGAAGTTTGACTGCGTGGTAATGGACGACGAAACCTACGTCAAAGCCGACTACAAGCAGCTTCCACAGGACAGGAGTTTTATACGGCAAAAGGAAGGGGAAAGGTAGCAGATATTTTCAAGCATATAAAACTGTCAAAGTTCACAAAGAAATATCTGGTTTGGCAAGCCATCTCTACCTGTGACTTGAAAAGCAGCATTTTCATAGCTTCCGGGACTGTCAACCAAGAAATTTACGTGAAAGAGGGTTTGAATAAACGTCTGCTGCCTTTCCTGAAGAAACACGGTTGTTCCGTACTGTTTTGGCCGGATTTGGCATCTTGCCATTACGGTAAAAAGGCCATGGTGTGGTACGCCGCCAACAACGTGCAGGTGGTTCCCAAGGACAAGAACCCTCCCAACACGCCAGAGCTCCGCCCAATTGAGAAATACTGGGCTATTGTCAAGCGGAACCTAAAGAAGACCAAAAAACTGCTAAGGACGAGCAGCAGTTCAAGGCAAACTGGCTTTCTGCGGCGAAGAAGGTGGACAAGGTGGCTGTACAAAATCTGATGGCAGGTGTCAAGCGTGAGGCCCGGCAATTCGGATTTGGAAAAGCGAAAGCCTAACTGAATATTTTTCCTGAATTTTATACTAATTGAACTTGAAAAAGAAATTTAATTTGATTTTTTAAATAAACGATTTCACCGATTTACACGCGTTTTCCCTTGACCAAATTTTGACCGTATCACCCTTTACTAACTTCAGGTACCAAATTTCAACCGAATCGGACGAATTTTACTCTTACAAGAGGATCCGGAGGTCAAATCTGGGGATCGGTTTATATAGGGCCTATATATAATTATGGACCGATTTCGACCAATTTTTGCATGGGTGTTTGAGGCCATATATTAACACCACGTACCAAATTTCAACTGAATCAGATGAATTTTGGTCTTCCAAGAGGCTCCGGAGGTCAAATCTGGTGATCGGTTTATATGGGGGCTATAAATAATTATGGACCGATGTGGACCAATTTTTGCATAGTCATTAGAGACCATATATTAAAACCATGTACCAAATTTCAGCCGGATCGGATGAAATTTGCTTCTCTTAGAGGCTCCGCAAGCCAAATCGGGGGATCGGTTTATATGGGGGCTATATATAATTATGGACCGATGTGGACCAATTTTTGCATGGTTGTTAGAGACCATATACTAACACCATGTACCAAATTTCAGCCGGATCGGATGAAAGTTGATTGTCTTAGAGGATTCGCAAGCCAAATTTGAGGGTCCGTTTATATGGAGGTTATACGTAAAAGTGGACCGATATGGCCCATTTGCAATACCATCTGACCTACATCAATAACAACTACTTGTGCAAAGTTTCAAGTCGATAGCTTGTTTCGTTCGGAAGTTAGAGTGATTTCAACAGACGGACGGACGGACATGCTCGGATCGACTCAGAATTTCGCCACGACCAAGAATATATATACTTTATGGGGTCTTAGAGCAATATTTCGATTTGTTACAAACGGAATGACAAAGTTAATATACCCCACATCCTATGGTGGAGGGTATAAAAAAAAACAAATTAAAATTTTAATTGGAAATTTTTTTGTGATATTTTTTTCTGTGTACAGACAAGTATTGTTAGATTGCCTTAGTATTTTTCCCTGATCCAAACTATATGTACTTTATATTTCTATGTACGGAAATCGATAATTCTATGTATTACAAACGGAATGGCTATCTTTTTATACATCCATCACTTTCATGTTGGATGTGTCTTTCACCCTACATCTGGTTAAACATTGTACTCTATAGTTGTTTTAGTTTTCAAGTCCATTTTACTGGCAAACGATTGAAAATCAATAACAATCGGACACTTATCAGCAATGGGATGACGCATTTTTTTTTAATTTGAAATCTCAATTTATTGCAATACCCTTTGAGAGCTCACTTATGTTCATCTCACTATTCCACACAACTGACCACTGAGAATAATAGTTTCTTATCATTAAAAGTTTTTTTTTATTTATTTATTTGGTTTGCTTTTTTCGAATCTACCTAGAAAATTTAAATAATTTATTGCTATAGTGCTAACAGTATCAAATACACAATGATTAGGAAACGACTAAAAATAAATTAAATTACACAAAAATCGCTTAAACAGTTGTTTTTTATTTTTTGTAAAAAAAAAAAACAAAAAATTATTAAAACAGATATATCGAAATTGTTGTAAATATGGGTTTGGCGAAACATGGAATTTTAGTGGCTGTGGTTACAATCCTAATGAGCTTTATGATCCTTCGTATGGAATGGGCTACGGTGCGTTATATTTTACTCTCTAATGATCATCATGGTAAGTAAAATCGACGAAACGATTATATTGCGCCGATTTGTATTATAACTTTTCGACGATATATTTTTATTAGATATTCGTGAAATGGTTGCTTCAAATGGTAAGGTTACAGCAATCAAATCTGAAATTCGTCTATATAGGTCATGATTGATGCCTTACATCACAGAGTGTGATTTAATATAAGTGTGCCTATAAGAAATATTCATATTGGTCCTTGATACTATATCATATATGGGTCCGGCCAGGAAAAGTGGGACATAGTGAGTCAGGGATTTTGAACTTTCATCGATATATCGAATGCATATAAAATAAATTGTGGCCAAAATTTGTCTAAACTTCCCTCAGTTGTTGTTGCAATTTCTAAATTGAAAATTTCAGAAATTTTGCCTTTTCTGTATTACTTAAAATTCTATGGTTTTTCGCAAAAACGACTAAATATACATGGAAAATGAATTTTTTCGTTAAAAAAAATTAACAATTTGAAGATGGCATATACTGGAAAAAATTAATTTTTATACCCACCACCATAGAATGGTGACGGGGGTATAATAAGTTTGTCATTCCGTTTGTAACACATCGAAATATCGATTTCCGACTATATAAAGTATATATATTCTTGATCAGGGAGAAATTCTAAGACGATATAACGATGTCCGTCTGTCCGTCTGTCTGTCTGGCTGTCTGTCTGTTGTAATCACGGTGCAGTCTTCAATAATGAAGCAATCGTGCTGAAATTTTGCACAAACTCGTCTTTTGTCTGCAGGCAGGTCAAGTTCGAAGATGGGCTATATCGGTCCAGGTTTTGATATAGTGACCATATAAACCGACCTCCCGATTTGGGGTCTTGGCCTTATAGAAATCGTAGTTTTTATCCAATTTGCCTGAAATTTGAAATCTAGAGGTATTTTATGACCATAAAGAGGTGTGCCAAAAATGGTGAGTATCGGTCCATGTTTTGGTATAGCCCCCATATAGACCGATCTCCCGATTTTACTTCTTGGGCTTATAGAAACCGCAGTTTTTATTCAATTTACCTGAAATTGGAAATCTAGAGGTATTGTAAGACCACAACTACGTGTGCCAAAAATGGTGAGTATCGGTCCATATTTTGGTATAGCCCCCATATAGACCGATCTCCCGATTTTACTTCTTGCGCTTATAGAAACCGCAGTTTTTATTCAATTTACCTGAAATTGGAAACCTAGAGGTATTGTAGGACCACAAATACGTGTGCCAAAAATTGTGGGTATTGGTCCATGTTTTGGTATGGTCCCCATATAAAGCGACCTCCCGATTTGGGGCCTTGGTCTTATAGAAACCGTAGTTTTTATCCAATTTGTCTGAAATTGGAAATCTAGAGGTATTTTAGGACCATAAAGAGGTGTGCCGAAAATGGTGAGTATCGGTCCATATTTTGGTATAGCCCCCATATAGAGCGATTTCCCGATTTTACTACTTGGGCTTCTAGAATCCGAAGTTTTTATCCTATTTGCCGGAAATTGGAAATCTGGAGGTATTTTCGGGTCATAAAGAGGTGTGCCGGAAATGGTGAGTATCAGTCCATATTTTAGTATAGCCCCCATAAGAACGATCTCCCGATTTAACTCCTTGGGTTTCTAGAAACCGTAGTTTTTATCTGATTTGACTGAAATTGTAAATATTCTAGTATTTTAGGCTCACAAAAACGTGTATCGGATTAAGTTTTTATCGGTCCATTTGGTAATGCCTCCATATATACCGACTTCACTTCTTGAGGGTGTAGAAGGCGCACTGATCATGAAAATTGCTTGAAACTCAATGTAAAATTTCCAGATTTTACTTCTACAGATTTAAGATTTCAAATCAAGACGTTATTTTAAAATTCTCTTTTTCAAGACGTTATTTATAATTTTCTTACAAGAGATGTTAATGATTCCTCTAAAACTCAAACAAAAATGGTTCTTATAAATCCAGAATCTGATATAGTCATCATAGGTGAAATCTTTAAATTGATCTTCGGGAAATGTCCTCAAGTCCTCAAGCCCTCCTGATATTTCAAAGGAAACCTTAATATTTAGTTCATGGTGGTGGGTATTTAAGATTCGGCCCGGCCGAACTTACTGCTGTATATACTTGTTTTTGAATAAAATAATTGTATTTTGAATACAGGATGGCTGATATGAATTGCAACCAACATTGCTATCTTTCCTAAACCGATCGACTGACAGCTAACGGATATTATTCCAGTGACAGTTAATTTTATTGTTTACAAGTTTACAAAAGCGTGTTGTTTTCTTGTATGCAGAAATAAAGTTATTCGTGATGGAATTCAAACATGTAAATGTGAATAATTTTTTTTTATTTCTGGTACCATTATTCGTTCATGGTAACGAACAACGGTAGTGTGGCATTGGGTCCAAAAGGTGGACGAAAAAATACCTTAAATGATCCAAAAAAAGAAGCCGGATTTGATCGAAATTCACGTGGCAGTGGTTGGACTAAAGCCATTGAAGTAAAAAACAAGTATAAACAGCAGTAAGTTCGGCCGAATCTTAAATACCCACCACCATGAATCAAATATAGTAGTTTCCTTTGAAAATTTAAGGGGGATTTGATGACAGATATTTTTCCAAGCACATCAGTTCAACCAGTACGCTTCCCGAAGATGAATGTAAAGATTTTACTTATGAAGACTATATCAGATTCTGGATTTATAAGAACCGCTTTGTGTTTGAGTTTTAGAGGAATCATAAACATGCAAGAGTGCAAGAAAATGATGAATGATGATAAGTGTGCAGGAAAATGATGAAATACCGCCTTGATTTGAAATCTAAATTCTGTAGATTTTTACCCCAATAATTTAAATGCATACGTGAAGTAAAATTTGGAAATTTTACATTCAGTTTCAAGCAGTTTTCATGATCAGTGCACCTTCTGTACCCTCAAGATCTGAAATCGGTCTATATGCAGGCCTTACCAAATGGACCTATAAAAACTAAATCATATACGTTTTTTGTGGGCCTAAAATGCCAGTATATTTTCAATTTGTGGCAAATCGGATAAAAACTGCAATTTCTAGAAACCCTAGTAGTTAAATCGGGAGATCGGTCTAATGGCGGCTATACCAAAAATATGGAGGAATACACACAATATTCAGAACATTTAATTGTAGTTCTAGAATCTAGACCCCAAATCGGAGGGCCGGTTTATAAGGGGGCTATATAAAAAACGGCACCGATACACAATATATTCGGCACAACTCTTTATGGTCCTAGAATACCTTTAGATTTCCAATTTCAAGCATATTGGATAAAAACTACGGGTTCTAGAAGTCCAAGAATTAAAATCGGAAGATCTGTCTATATAGGGGGGCTATATCAAAACATGGTCCGATAATCACCATTTTCGGCACACCTCTTTACGACCCTAGAATACCTCTAGATTTCAAATTCCAGGCAAATTGGATAAAAACTACGGATTCTAAAAGCCCAAGACCCCAAATCGGGTGATGGGTTTATATGGGAGCTATATCAAAACCTGGACTTAGGCCTGCGTGCAGACAAAAGACGATTCTGTGCTAAATTTCAGGACGATAGCTCCATTATTGAAGACTATAGCGTGATTACAACAGACAGACCGACAGACGGCCAGACGGACATGCTTATATCGTCTTATTTATTTAGTCGCAAATCGATATTTCGATGTGTTACAAACGGAATGACAAACTTATTATACCCCCGTCACCATTCTATGGTGGTGGGTATAAAAATGGAAGAGCTGACTGATGCACCAAAACAAGTTACATTGGAAAGAGCCAAGGAGTTAGGTTAGGTATAGTGGCGGCCCGATATTTCAGGTTCACTTAGACTATTCAGTCAATTGTGATACGACAGTGGTGAAATTCTCTCTTATCAGTGAGTGCTGTCCGCTTCTATGTTTAGCTCAATGATAAAGGATCTCCTCACCCAATGACAAAGGATCTCCTCACGGCGTTCCACACCCAGAGAGGGAATATGATCACCTCAAACATGTTTCAAGAGCAAAATGTTATTTTTGGATGGTGGCCTACATGGTCATGGTTATCGCGACCATGTTATTTTCAAGGAAATTATGTATCTGTTTGCGAAAAGCATTTTATGTTTGGCGAGAAAACAACATTTTTACGATAAACCATTACGTGGTCACAATCCAAAAATAAAATGTTGCTCTTCAAACATGGTTGAGGTGATCACATTACTTCTCTGCGTGCACATTGCAGTGAAACCACTTAGAGCAGCTTTTAAACACTCAGAAATGTCATCAGCATTAGGTTAGGTTAGGTTATGTGGCAGCCCGATGTATCAGGCTCACTTAGACTATTCAGTCCATTGTGATACCACAGTGGTGAACTTCTCTCTTATCACTGAGTGCTGCCCGATTCCGTGTTAAGCTCAATGACAAGGGACCTCCTTTTTATAGCCGAGTCCGAACGGCGTTCCACATTCCAGTGAAACCACTTAGAGAAGCTTTGAAACCCTCAGAAATGTCACCAGCATTACTGAGGTGGGATAATCCACCGCTGAAAAAATTTTTGGTGTTCGGTCGTAGCAGGAATCGAACCCACGACCTTGTGTATGCAAGGCGGGTATGCTAACCATTGCACCACGGTGGCATTACTGAGAGGGAATAATTAAACGCTGAAGAACTTTCTGGTGTTTCGTCGAAACTGGAATTGATCCCATGACTCTGTATATGCTAGGCGGGCATGCTAAACATTGCACCACCCAAGGAGTTGCTTGGCTTGCCCGAAAGTGGCCAATTACCGAATTTGGTTTTCTTTCTTACTTGCCAAAGAGATCAGCTTGCCTCCAGAACGCAAATACCGCCGTTACGGCACATTATCGCTCACCGCTCGTATCGACCGTGGGGCCCAGGCACCATAGCACTCAGCCCGCGCCATCCAAGAATGGCTTAAAAATGGGTTCCTCGTTTCATTACTATCACACAATGGCCATTCGGATCTCAATCCGTTGGAATTTTGCGCTTTGGGCATTTTGGAAAGTAAGGTTGGCACCAAAAAAATGCCATGGTAGCAATCATCTTAAGGCAACTATTCGCCAGGAATGAACAAAAATACCGCACAACCTTTTTTGTGCAGCGTGTGATGGCTTTGTTGGTCGTTTGAAGGCCGTATATAAATATATCAACGAAATGTCAAATTCCTGACATAACCATTATTCAGATGGACTCATCTTGTACCTCCTCTGACACTCTATCCCTGTAATGATGACAAAATATTATAGATCTGGAGATATTGGACTCTTTGTAACACTATCATGGCGTTTGACAATGCTACCAGTATCATTATAACGATTTATGGTGTGACACTCACCAAATTAAGTTAATTTTGAGGTGTTTAAGCAAGCCGGTTGTGAATTTGCAACCAAAACATAATAACTACCGAATTTTACTAGTTTGAAAGATATTTTAGTTTGAAGTTTGGGACAAGTCATATAAGCAATCCTGTAATATCAGAGAGCTCTGAGTTATATGAATGAACAATGGTATTACAATGACTTGCCACTATAGAAGGCCGGGGAGATTTCAGTAGACCTGCAATTGACAGTAAAATTTCCGACTCTCCCTTTCTCTCTCTGATTACAACCTTACCTCACCATCCATTTTTTATATTTTCATTTTTTAATTTTTTATATTATTTTCATTTTCTTTTATTATCATTTTATTTCAGATGCTAGCATCGAATTTATAGTAAATCATATTGGCCTTTTTGTAATTGCACTTTTAGCAAAATTTACTGCAGTCCTTATGATTTGGGGTATTGTCAAGGTAATTGATAAATTATAATTTAATTGCCGTATTCATACATATTTGTTTTCTATTTATTATTAATATCTTCCTTCATGGCTTAGAATTGTCGTTTTTCTTTTGTGTTTGTTTTGTATTTTTCAGAATTACCATAGACTCTTAATACCATGGCTAATTGTCTACGGGTTAACAGTAGTTTTATGTACCATTAGCATTTGGTATGATGTTGTTACTACCACTTTCCAATTTGATAATATTCTATTTGGTGTTATATTATTGGGTAAGTTTTCCAAAGTGCCTTTATGGAATACATTTTTTTTATTTATTGATTTTTATTTTCAAAGGAATTCAAATTATAATTGTTTATCCTGTCTTTCTTCTATATGCAAATATACGCTTTGAAAGCCAAGACATACCTGAAGATTTATCGAATATGTATAGACCTCATAAGTATCATAGTTATGATGATTTTTTACGAAAAACATCACTTTAGTATTTAAGATTAAAATATGTACCGGATACCATTAAGAGTGAAATAATAATAATAAAATAAATTTTAATATATATTTGTAATAAAAGTATTGGGTAGGTTAGGTTATGTGGCAGCCCGATGTATCAGGCTCACTTAAAAGTATTTACCGCTGTAAGTTCGGCCAGGCCGAATCTTATATACCCTCCTCCATGTATTGCACATAAAGTTTTACTAAAGACTAGTATCCACAATCGGATTACTTGGTATGTGATAATACTTGCCGATGACAATGTGCTTCTTAACATTGTCTTCTAAATTGTAAGTTAGTCCATATGGAGTCTGCACACAAAATTTTTTGTTTCTTATTTAATCAAGAAATTAATTGATCTAATTAATTTTTTAATTGAAATATCTTTAATCACAGAATTGGTAGTATAAATTAAAAAATTAATTCATCCAATTAACAAATTAATTGATCCAATTAACCAATTAATTGATCCAATTAAAAAATAATGAATACTATTAATTTTTGTGATTGGTTTTTGTTTCAAGTAAACATTTGTTGAATCAATTAAATTTTTAATTGAATACTTTTTAAAACTCAACTAAAATTTTAATTGGAAAAATTTTAGTAAAAGTTTTTTCTGTGTATGTTAGACAAAAAAGGCAGATTAAATACATATATAAGACAATTCAGTTCTTGATCGGTTTATTGAGGAATCAAATTTTGCATGATTTTTATAGGCCATCTACACTGAAAAAAATATTGTCGTGAGGTCAAAGATTTCATGTCTTTAAAATACGAATACAAATTTTGCTTAGCATAGAAGACGCATTTCTCTAAAATAAAGTTATTTTCCTTGTCCAAAAGCCGATAAACTTTTCAATGAAGTCGTATTGTCCTTATAATTAAGTGATTTGACTTAAAAATGGGTATCTTAACATGAAAGAAAAAATTTATAGGCTAAGGTCAACTTGACTTTAATAATTCAGAAAAATTCTTTAAATTTAATGAAATTATCTTTAAATTTTTTGTCTTTTTGCATCTTGACTACAAAGCAAAAAATCGTTCAAATATAGGACATGTTTTTCAAAACTTTATTTTAAAGAAGTTTTTTACTTCAAACATAGCATAATTTCTATTGGAAGTCGAGTCCTAATTTGGAAAATAAAGTTGCCGTTAACTCGTTTTTAAAGGACTTTTATAGCATATGAAGAAAAAAAGCTGAGAAAGCGAAAAATTAAAATTTGCTTCCTAGAAGCAAGTACACAAAACCTAAATTTAAAAGATAATTGTGTCTTAAAAGTATCCTTACTTGTATTCTCCGCTTCTTTGGCTCGGAATCAATACCAAATTTTTTAAAGTAAAGACAAAACCGAGTATGCTTTTTTTTCAGTGTATAAACACAACGTTCCAAATTTCACCCGGATCGGTTGAAAAATTTTTGTTCGATCGCAAGCCTGATAAAAATATGTAAATAATTGTGGTCCTTCGGGGAACTTCGTGTCTCGCTTACAATGTTGAACGATTTTTTTTATGTTTTTCGTGTCTCGCTTACAATGTTGCACGAATTTTTTTATGTTTTTATCACGACTCCTACACCCTCAAAAAAAAAATTGCCTTTGTAACATACACTCCCAAACACATTCTGCTTCAAGCATATATATTTTCAGAATTTTTGCAAACAAAAATTTGGGTCGCCTAAGCTTTGTCCACATTTGAGAGGTGTTCAGTTATATAATATGTATATAATATAGCAACCGTCTTACGACAATTGTCCACCGTCATTCTTAAGATTGTCAAGTTTGAGGGGTTTCACTGTATTTTTTGTTGTATCTAATGCTCGCGAAGCTTCACCCCGCTCATTAAATTTGCCATACGAATACTTTCACACTTGTTAAACCAATTTTTGACGTATTCTTTAATGAATGGATACACAGCATCCAAACTCTAGCTGATTTCTCTCTCTACGACTTATCTTCCATAACATATGTAAGACATGAATATGTGGCTCTTATCTCTATTCTACATCTTATCTAAAATCCACATGCTTTAAAGTTTTAACAGTTTCAGTTATACGGAATATACTATGAGATAGTAAATTGATTTTGTAATACTCTTGGATCAGATGGCGTGGCTAAGAATTTACCGGATTTTTCGTCTATATATCACCGTTTTTTAAACAAATATGGTCATATCGTCCTTTAAATGTGGCACAGGATCATAATTTTCTTACAGGGAGCCACCGTGGTGCAATGGTTAGCATGCCCGCCTTGCATACACAAGGTCGTGGGTTCGATTCCTGTTTCGACCGAACACCAAAAAGTTTTTCAGCGGTGGATTATCCCACCTCAGTAATGCTGGTGACATTTCTGAGGGTTCAAAGCTTCTCTAAGTGGTTTTACTGCAATGTGGAACGCTGTTAAGACTCGGCTATAAAAAGGAGGTCCCTTGTCTTTGAGCTTGACATGGAATCGGGCAGCACTCAATGATAAGAGAGAAGTTCGCCAATGTGGTATCACAATGGACTGAATAGTCTAAGTGAACCTGATACATCGGGCTGCCACCTAACCTAACCTAACCTTCTTACAGTTTGTCACAGTCTTCGTTTTAATAATAGATTTGAAATAACATATGCATGCAGATTGAACATTGAATACTTATTATGTGCCCATCTCAAATTCAAGTGGTAATGCATTTCTTCATGGCATATAAGTAACAAACTTACTTACTACTAGGGCAAAAGAGCCAATAATGAAACATTGTTTTTTAAGAATATTTAACCCTTCGTTGCATGATTTAATTTGAGCAAGGATAAAATTTTTACAGTTAACACAAAGGGAAGTGAATGCAATTCCATACAGGCGGGACCGCTTGACAGGTCAACGTTTTTCGACTCCTGAAGAAGTGGTTGATGCGTTCAGAATGTTTGTTTTGGAGATACCTCAATCTGAGTTGCAAAAGTGTATAGATCTTAATGGTGAATATTTTGAAATCCAATAAAGCGCTTTTCGATTATAAATATTTCTTTTTGTTCACTTCTCTCGAAATATACAATTCAACCCTCGTAAAAGACAAAAAATAGCATCGTTCAAATGTGTTAGCCTGAAAATCATTGCTATCGTATATTTACAGCCTGTTTCAGTATGTCGATCGACTGAAATGTAAACAAAAACAACTGAATTTATAACCAAAAATCAGATGTTCTTATGCATTTTGGTCGATCGATAGAGCTCGTTCGGCATACAGAAACAGGCTGTTAGTCTTCCAGATGCTAGTGGTATGTATTGAATATACTGACTATATGGTCACAAATTATCCTGGGCAACATTACACAGTGGGTATTATTTCTTTGTAACAATCGATTTTAATAAATACTTTTCCATTAAATTGGAATTAAATACAATTTAATGCATTGTTAATGAATATAGCAATTGCAAAGCCAAAAAATAGTCGCCATTGTCTAGGTGGCAAAATTCCTGTCTCCTGGTGCCAAATTATCATGGGTAAAATTGGTACAATTATAGTTTTTTTTTAATGATTTTTTTTATTAAAAAAAAAAAAAAATATTGGACTTTTCAAAATGGAATATTTTAATAACACACAATAATATATTTATTTAGGTCAGTGTTCGCATCTAAATTCGTTTCCTTTCAGTTTCATTTAAATTGCATCGTAATGAATACGATTATTGGGCTGTTGAGACTTTTCCTTTTTGATTTCATTGAATGTAGAATACAAAATATTAAAGAATAGACTTTCCAAACCTAAAATTAAAGATTATTAATTGTAAATATTAGTACAAGTACTAACTATTGTGTATGCAAAACTATTATTTTATATTTTTTCATTTTACCAAGTACGGGTAAGTAATTTGCCAAAAATTCAATATGAGCAAATGGTAGAGTCACCAAATTGAAACCAATAAAAAAAATTGTACAAGCGATGGCAGCAAGAACACATATCATTAATGGCACTAATAATAGATGACGTCTCTGAAAATGTACAAATTTAAAAAAGAAAACAAATAAGATGGAAATTTTTATATTATAGATGGGATATTCAATTACCTTGCAAGCACCCAAAATAAGGAGAAGTGAGGCCACAACACCTGCTCCATATATGGCAAAATTAACAATATTGCGATTAATGTATTTGGTGCGACTAGTTTCTTCCACTATAAAAATATAAAGGGAATTAATTAATTAATTAATTAAAGGATTGTTGTATTTTATATTTTTATCTGTCTGCATATCCATTGGTCTTTTGAATTTATGCAGATTACAAGTGAAACCAATTTGTAAAGCTTTGAATGGTAGCACTGGATGCGTTGTCAAGAAAATCAGAATAATATAATGTCAAAAGTTATTAACCCAGAGGGAGGCGTAAGTGAGCAGTGTGAGAGATCATTTTTTGAGTGGTCCAATAATTAGACGTACGAGTAGTACATCTTATCCTTCTTCTGGTCGTCGAAGTGGAAACCCCGTGTCAGGCGGATGGAATTGTCTCAACTTTTTCTTTGTCTCCGGTTTCTACTACTTCATCCATACTGAAATTCTTCTTCGGAGTAAAATGGGCTAAAGGATGCGGTTGTTCTAATCAAAATTTGCTTTTAAACAATTTTTGAGGCATACTTCGATGAATGGATACACAGAATATAAACTGTCTTTGATGTCGCGGTACGATTTATCTTGTAAAAATAAGCCCTGAATATTTGACCAATATAGTTCTTTTCTCTGCTATTCTAGAATCCACATGCGTTAACATTTCGACAGTATCAGTTTACCGGATTTTTACTACACGGTAGTAAATTGCTTTTGCAATACTCTTGGTTAAGAAGGTAGACTAAGTACTTATCGGACCTTCCATGTATAAATGTATCATTATTTTTGTGGGATACAAGATTTAAATGGGCCACAAGATCATCCTTTTCTTATAATTTTTCATATTCTTCTTTTCAATAATACATTTGCAATAGGGTAGTAGATTGAACATTGAATACTTACTATGTTTCCATCTCAGATTCAACTGCAAATGCATTACTTCATTCCATATAAGTAGCAAGCTAACTACTATGGCAAAAGAGCCAATAATGACACATTGTTTTTTAAGAATATCTAAAGACATTTTTTTTTTCGAAAATGCTTCAAAACTCGTATTTTATTGAAATATTTACTAACCGATGTTAACCTCTGTACGAGAATGCAAATCCGGCACTGATTCTCCAAATTCATCACAAAAAATGTTTTGTTTGTCTTAATACGAGTATTGGAATATCATTACAAATTATCAGGAATTCATTGCATGTTCTTAGTATTTAAGGGCATAAAAGTCATAAAATTATTTTTCGTATATTTTGTATGAGACATTGATAAGAATTATATGAAATCCCAAATTTTTTGCTTATCATAACAGGCGATGCATTTTAAATTCGTTTAATATAAAATCAATTTTAAATAATAATAATAAAAAATGTTGAAAAAAGTAATAATGGGAGTGTAAAATGTAACAGCTAGTATTTTTCTTATAAAAATTATATGATATAGCTAGGATTCCAATTAACATTAAAATAGCCTGAGTGTTGACATAAATAAAATTTGATATACAGTTTATTTTTCTTTTTTGCTATTTTTATACCCACCACCATAGAATGGTGACGGGGGTATAATAAGTTTGTCATTCCGTTTGTAACGCATTGAAATATCGATTTCCGACTAAATAAAGTATATATATTCTTGATCAGGGAGAAATTCTAAGACGATATAAGCATATCCGTCTGTCCGTCTGTCTGTCTGTCTGTCTGTCTGTTGTAATCACTCTACAGTATTCAATAATGAAGCAATCGTGCTGAAATTTTGCACAAACTCGTCTTTTGTCTGCAGGCAGGTCAAGTTCGAAGATGGGCTATATCGGTCCAGGTTTTGATATAGTCCCCATATAAACCGACCTCCCGATTTGGGGTCTTGGGCTTATAGAAATCGTAGTTTTTATCCAATTCGCCTGAAATTCGAAATCTAGAGGTATTTTATGACCATAAAGAGGTGTGCCAAAAATGGTGAGTATCGGTCCAGGTTTTGGTATAGCCCCCATATAGACCGATCTCCCGATTTTACTTCTTGGGCTTATAGAAACTGCAGTTTTAATTCAATTTACCTGAAATTGGAAATATAGAGGTATTGTAGGACCACAAATACGTGTGCCAAAAATTGTGAGCATCGGTCCATATTTTGGTATAGCCCCCATATAAACCGATCTCCCGATTTTATTTCTTGGGCTTATAGAAACCGCAGTTTTAATTCAATTTACCTGAAATTAGAAATCTAGAGGTATTACAGGACCACAAATACGTGTGCCAAAAATTGTGAGGATCGGTCCATGTTTTGGAATGGTCCTCATATAAAACGACCTCCCGATTTGGGGTCTTGGGCTTATAGAAACCGCAGTTTTTATTCAATTTACCTGAAATTGGAAATCTAGAGGTATTACAGGACCACAAATACGTGTGCCAAAAATTGTGAGTATCGGTCCATGTTTTGGTAAGGTCCCCATATAAAACGACCTCCCGGTTTGGGGTCTTGGGCTTATAGAAACCGTAGTTTTTATCCAATTTGTCTGAAATTGGAAATCTAGAGGTATTTTAGGACCATAAAGAGGTGTGCCAAAAATAGTGAGTATTGGTCCATATTTTGGTATAGCCCCCATATAGACCGATTTCCCGATTTTACTTCTTGGGCTTCTAGAATCCGAAGTTTTTATCCTATTTGCCTGAAATTGGAAATCTAGAGGTATTTTCGGGTCATAAAGAGGTGTGCCGCAAACGGTGAGTATCGGTCAATATTTTAGTGTAGCCCCCATAGGAACGATCTCCCGATTTGACTCCTTGAGTTTCTAGAAACCATATTTTAGGCTCACAAAAACGTGTATCGGATTAAGTTTTTATCGGTCCATTTGGAAATGCCTCCATATAGACCGACTTCACTTCTCGAGGTAGAAGGCGCACTGATCATGAAAATTGCTTGAAACTCAATGTAAAATTTCCAGATTTTACTTCTACAGATTTAAGATTTCAAATCAAGACGTTATTTTATAATTTTCTTGCACACTTACAAGAGATGTTAATGATTCCTCTAAAACTCAAACAAAAATGGTTCTTATAAATCCAGAATCTGATATAGTCCTCATAAGTGAAATCTTTAAATTTATCTTCGGGAAGTGTCCTCAAGTCCTCAAGCCCTGAAATTTCAAAGGAAACCATAATATTTGGTTCATGGTGGTGGGTATTTAAGATTCGGCCCGGCCGAACTTAGTGCTGTATATACTTGTTGTATTTATTGTTGTATTTATTTGTTTTTCCAGTGTATGTTTCTATTATACAAAAACAAGTATATACGGCCGTAAGTTCGGCCAGGCCGAAACTTATGTACCCTCCACCATGGATAGCGTAGAAACTTCTACTGAAGCCGATGGCAAGGTATCTTAAAACTTCCTAACAACGTAATATATACCATATAGTCCATACGTGGTATATATTAAACTACAAAAGCGCCGATTAAATACGTATATAATTAAGTTTAAAGTTTCTATAGAAATAAAATTTTGACAACATTTTCTATAGAAGTAAAATTTTGACAACATTTTCTATAGAAATAAAATTTGGAAAACATTTTCTATAGAAATAAAATTTTGATAAAATTTTCTATAGAAATAAAATTTTGACAAAATTTTCTATAGAAATAACATTTTGGTAGATTATTTTTGGCTCGAGTGGCAACCATGATTATGAACCGATATGGACCAATTTTTGTGTGATCGGCTATATATAACTATAGACCGATATGGACCAATTTTGGCATGGTTATTAGCGGCCTTATACTAACACTACTTTGCAAATTTCAACCGGATCGGATGAATTTTGCTACTCCAAGAGGCTCCGGAGGACAAATCTGGGGATCGATTTATATGGGGGCAATATATAATTATGGACCAATATGGACCAATTCTTGCATGGCTGTTAGAGACCATATACTAGCACCACATACCAAATTTCAAACGGATCGGATGAATTTTGCTCCTCTAAGAGGCTCCGGAGGTCAAATCTGGGGATCGGTTTATATGGGAGCTATATATAATTATGGACCGATGTGGACCAATGTTTGCATGGTCATTAGAGACCATATACTAACACCATGTATCAAATTTCAACTGGATCGGATGAATTTTGCCCCTCTAAATGGCTCCGGAGGTCAAATCCGGGGATCGGTTTATATGGGGGCTATACATAATCATGGACCGATGTGGACCAATGTTTGCATGGTCATTAGAGACCATATACTAACACCATGTACCAAATTTCAGCCGGATCGGATGAAATTTGCTTCTCTTAGAGCAATCGCAAGCCAAATTTGGGGGTCCGTTTATATGGGGGCTATATGTAAAAGTGGACCGATATGGCCCATTTGCAATACCATCCGACCTACATCAATAACAACTACTTGTGCCAAGTTTCAAGTAGATAGCTTTTTTCGTTCGGAAGTTAGCGTGATTTCAACAGACGGACATGCTCAGATCGACTCAGAATTTCACCACGACCCAGAATATATACACTTTATGGGGTTTTAGAGCAATGTTTCGATATGTTACAAACGGAATGACAAAGTTAATATACCCCCATCCCATGGTGGAGGGTATAAAAATTAATTGAAAGTCAATTGAAAAATTAATTAATCCAATTAAAACATTAATTGATACTATTAATTTTTGTGATTGATTTTTGTTTCAATTAAACAATTTGTTGAATCAATTAAATTTTTAATTGAATATTTTAAAAAAATCAATTAAGACTTTCATTGGAAACATTTTCGTAAATTTTTTTTTTATGTGTAGCTATTTCGCGCACCTTCAATCGACTCATTAAAATCTGCCATGCGACCGACTACTTTGAAATTCGTTGAACCAATTTTTACGCATCCATTGAAAGATGGCTACATATCATCCAAACATTCTTTGATTTCGCTGCACGATTTACCGATTCTGTGACCGATATGCTCTAGAATCCACTTGCTTTTTAACAGAACCAGTTTATGGGAATGTCCTATGTGATAGTAAATTGTTTTTGAAATATTCCTGGATATACCGGCAAGCACTTATCGAATCTTCCACGTATATATGTATCACAAATTTAATCGTCCTCTAAATATATCACAAGGTCATTATTTTCTTACATTTTACCACCTCTGAAATAGGGTCGCAGCTTGAAAATTGAATACTTAATATGTGTCCATCTCAGATTCAACTGGTAATGCATTACTTCATTCCATATAAGTAGTAAGCTTACTACTATGGAAAAAGAGCCAATAATGATACATTGTTTTTTAAGAATATCTAAAGTCATTTTTTTGTGAAAATTAAAAAAAATCTATTTTCTAAAAATATGTTTTTAACCTATGCTAACGTTTATACGAGAATGCAAATTCGACACTAAAACTACAAATTCATCAAAAAATGCTTTATCTATTGGAATGTCGCTGCAAATTATAAGGAATTATTTTTTGTTCTTAATATTTTGGGGGCATATAAGTCACAACATTATTTCTTCAATTTTTGTATAAAATATGATGATAATAAGTATACGAAATTCCAAATTTTTTGTTCATCATAACAGATGATGGAGTTTAACAAAAAATAAAAAAAATATCAATAATTTCAAATCGCCGCTGGGATTTGAACCTGTTCCATTTGCATTTTTCACTTCCGTGAGATGGATTGCAAATTACGGTAATTTTTTTTATATTTATACCCTGCGCCACACTGTGGAACAGGGTATTATAAGTTAGTGCATATGTTTGTAACACCCAGAAGGAGACGAGATGGACACATGGTGTCTTTGGCAATAATGCTCAGGGTGGGTCCCTGAGTCGATATAACCATGTCCGTCTGTCCGTCCGTCCGTCCGTCCGTCCGTCTGTCTGTGAACACATTTTTGTGATCAAAGTCTAGGTCGCAATTTAAGTCCAATCGCCTTCAAATTTAGCACATGTTCCTAATTTGGGTCAGAATAGAACCCTATTGATTTTGGAAGAAATCGCTTCAGATTTAGATATAGCTCCCATATATATCTTTCGCCCGATATGGAGTAATATGGTCCTAAAAGCCAGAGTTTTGGCCCAATTTGGTTGAAATTTTGCACAGGAAGTAGATTTAGCATTGTAGCTATGCGTGCCATATTTGGTTGAAATCGATTCAGATTTAGATATAGCTCCCATATATATCTTTCGCCCGATATGGACTAATATGGTCCTAGAAGCCAGAGTTTTGGCCCAATTTGTTTGAAATTTTGCACTCGGAGTACAATTAGTAGTGCAGTTAAACATTTAAATCTGAAGCAATTTAAAGGAAACTTTGCAAAAGTTTATTTATGATTTATCGCTCGATATATATGTATTAGAAGTTTAGTAAAATTAGAGTCATTTTTACAACTTTTCGACTAAGCAGTGACGATTTAACACGGAAAATGTTGGTATTTTGACCATTTTTGTCGAAATCAGAAAAACATATATATGGGAGCTATATCTAAATCTGAACCGATTTCAATCAAATTTGGCACACATGACTATATTACTAATTGTACTCTTAGTGCAAAATTTCAACCAAATTGGGCCAAAACTCTGTCTTCTGGGGCCATATAAGTCCATATCGGGCGAAAAATATATATGGCAGCTTTATCTAAATCTGAACCGATTTCAATCAAATTTGGCACACATAACTTTACTACCAATTTTACTACTTGTGCAAAATTTCAAGCTAATCGGGATAAAACTCTGGCTTCTGGGTCCATTTAAGTCCATATCGGGCAAAAGATATATATGGGAGCTATATCTAAATCTGAATCGATTGCAACCAAATTTGGCACGCATAGCTACAATGCTAAATCTACTCCCTGTGCAAAATTTCAACCAAATTGGGCCAAAACTCTGGCTTTTAGGACCATATTAGTCCATATTAGTCTAAGTGTTATGTTTGTACAAAATTTCAAACAAATCGGTATAAAACTCTGGTTGCTGGGTCCATATTAGTGCATATCGGGCGAAAGATATATATGGGAGCTATATCTAAATCTGAACCGATTTCTTCCAAAATCAATAGGGTTCTATTCTGACCCAAATTAGGAACATGTGCCAAATTTGAAGGCGATTGGACTTAAATTGCGACCTAGACTTTGATCACAAAAATGTGTTCACAGACAGACGGACGGACAGACGGACATGGTTATATCGACTCAGGGACCCACCCTGAGCATTATTGCCAAAGACACCATATGTCTATCTCGTCTCCATCTGGGTGTTACAAACATATGCACTAACTTATAATACCCTGTTCCACAGTGTGGCGCAGGGTATAAAAATAAAAGCGTAACAAAAAATACTGATAAAAATAAAAAAGTGAAATTGGAGAAAAAAAAATTGTTTTTGGTTTTTAAAATTTCTTCATCCACAACTTCTAAAGCAATGCAAAGGATCCAAAAATGGAGTACTTCCTTCCAATGACAAGTCCATGTAAAATTTATTGGAGATGATCCAAGTTTGCACTACTTCCGAATCACAAAAATGGGGGATCCAAACAACTTTTTTTGTAAGCTCTTTTTTTGCGGGATATTTCCAAATTTTTTTTTTATGATGTCACTAGCATACAAGAATTCATCCCGGCAAAGAGTGAATGAATTTGAAACCAAATTTCTACTGAAAATATTAATAATTTAAAAATCACAATATTTGTTTTAAATCGAGGTTTTATTGTTTAGCGGATTCTAATAAGAGTCACACCTCCATTCAAAATGGAACTGGGTGATCGGTCTAAGAAAGTGCTGAATCATCATGCAGAGAAGGAATGTGATCTCCTCAAACATGTTTCAAGACCATAATGCTATTAACATGTTATTTTCTTGGAAATAACAAACAAATTTTATGTATAATAAAAATAATTATATGTAATTAAATATAATAATTTAATTGATTATAGGTATAATATACATTTTCTGACTTTGGTTTGATTATATTTATTAAATTGCAAATAATTTTGATATTAAATTTAATTTATTTATCATATATATATTTGTTCTACTTAACTACTCTAAAGAATTAAAGTACATTGCTTATCTTTTTATAACTATTCGGCCAACAAACTTCAAATCTTGTGATAGTTGTTGCGTTTCGCTTTCTGATCCTCAGATCTTTCGTTTTTTATTTTACAAAATTGACAGCAAAGAGTGTACAGTATCAAGATTTGAGCACCTAAAATATAGAAAATATGATTAAAATCATACATACAAATTTTGATGTCCAAAAAAAAAAATAATTCGTGACATACCAATAGTGGCCAAATATATTGCAAGAGTTTCCACACGAACCATGGGCAAATGATTGAAATTGCAAGCAAGAGCAAAGATATAGAGGGCAACCAAACCAAAGCCGCATATCATCCAAGGTGTCATTAACAGATGACGTCTCTGAAAAATGGAAATGTTATGTAATTTAATTTACATTTAAATTAAAAAAATAATAATTTTTTATTGTGAAATTTCGATTTATTCAAATACAGCTTACTTAAAGTGGTTTTAATTAAAATTAACTATCAAAGATGCAAAATCCTCAAAATAAGTTTAAGTGTTTATTTGAAGCTTTTTTAATTAAGGATTTTATTGAGGATTCAATATCTCATTTAATTCAAGGATTATTTCTTTTAATCTAACACGATTTTAATTACTTTGAATAAAATTTGTTTTATTTCAAAGGTATATGATGGACGGAAAATTTAAAGAATCATGTCCAAAGATTATAAACTTTATTTTTTAAAAATTATATTAATGCAATTTATCCTTAATATTGTGTTAAGTGCATGATACAATTTTGGTTGCATATTTTTTATATTTTTGACCCTATTTTTTCGGTGTATTATCATTTTTGTGATTGAAGAATTTTCACTTAAAATTTCTTTGGAGTAATTAGTTTCCTAATTGTATTAATTTTTTTTTTGTAAAAATATACTAAATTAAATTCATTTTAACTATTTAATTTTATTGTAAATTTAATTAATCCTTTTATTCAAAAAGTTTTATCATTATTATTTTATCATTATACATTATTGAAGTATTACTTACTTTATGAGCACCCCAAACTAGGAGTATAGAAAATAGAAGGAAAGTGGTATATATAGCTAAATTTCCATAGCGATCTTCCAAGTCTTCGGCTGAAATTATAAAAAAAAATATTTTATGTTTGTGGAGGACATTGAAATAAAATTTTGACAAAATTATATATAGAAATAAAATTTTGACAAAATTTTCTATAGAAATAAAATTTTGACAAAATTTTGTATAGACATAAAATTCTGACAAAATTTTCTATAGAAATAAAAGTTGGACAAAATTTTCTATAGAAATAAAATTTTGACAAAATTTTCTATAGAAATAAAATTTGAACAAAATTTTCTTTAGAAATAAAATTTTACAAAATTTTTTACAGAAATAAAATTTTCACAAAATGTTCTATAGAAATCAAATTTTGACAAAATTTTCTATAAAAATAAAATTTTGACAAAATTTTCTTTAGAAATAAATTTTTGACAAAATTTTCTACAGAAATAAAATTTTGACAAAATTTTCTAAGAAATAAAATTTTGACAAAATTTTCTATAGAAATAAAATTTTGACAAAATTTTCTACAGAAATAAAATTTGGACAAAATTTTCTATAGTAATAAAACTTTGACAAAATTTTCTATAGAAATAAAATTTTGACAAATTTTTCTATAAAAATATAATTTTGACGAAATTTTCTGTAGAAATAAAATTTTGACGTAATTTTCTGTAGAAATAAAAATTTGACAAAATTTTCTATAGAAATAAAATTGTGACAAAATTTTCTATAGAAATCAAATTTTGACAAAAGTTTCTATTGTGACAAAATTTTCTATAAAAATAAAATTTTAACAAAATTTTCTAAAAAAATAAAATTTTGACAAAATTTTCTAAGAAATAAAATTTTAACAAAATTTTCTATAAAAACAAAATTTTGACAAAATTTTCTAAAGAAATAAAATTTTGAAAAAATTTTCTATAGAAATAATTTTTTGACAAAAATTTTTATAGATATAACATTTTAACAAAATTTTCTACAGAAATAAAATTTTGACAAAATTTTCTATAGAAATAAAATTTTGACAAAATTTTCTATAGAAATAAAATTTTGACAAAATTTTCTATAGAAATAAAATGTTGACAAAATTTTTTAAAGAAATAAAATTTTCACAAAATATTCTATAGAAATCATATTTTGACAAAATTTTCAATAAAAATAAAATTTTGACAAAATTTTCTATAGAAATAAATTTGTGATAAAATTTGCTATAGAAATAAAATTTTGACAAAATTTTCTATAGAAATAAAATTTTGACAAAATTTTCTATAGAAATAAAATTTTCACCAATTTTTCTAAAAAAAAAATAAAATTGTGACAAATTTTCTATAGAAATAAAATTTTGACAAAATTTTCTATAGAAATAAAATTTTCACAAATTTTTCTAAAGAAATAAAATTGTGACAAATTTTCTATAGAAATAAAATTTTGACAAAATTTTCTTTAGAAATAAAATTTTGACAAAATTTTGACAAAATTTTCTATAGAAATAAAATTTTGACAAAATTTTCTATAGAAATAAAATTTTCACCAATTTTTCTAAAAAAAAATAAAATTGTGACAAATTTTCTATAGAAATAAAATTTTGACAAAATTTTCTATAGAAATAAAATTTTCACAAATTTTTCTAAAGAAATAAAATTGTCTAGAAATAAAATTTTGACAAAATTTTGACAAAATTTTCTATAGAAATAAAATTTTAACAAAATTTTTTTATAAAAATAAAATTTTGACAAAATTTTCTATAGAAATAAAATTATGACAAAATTTTCTATAGAAATAAAATTTTGACAAAATTTTCTATAAAAATAAAATTTTGACGAATTCTATAGAAATAAAATCTTGACAGAATTTTTTATAGAAATAAAATTGTGACAAAATATTCTACAGAAATCAAATTTGGACAAAATTTTCTATAGAAATGAAATGTTTACGAAATAAATTTTTGACATGCTAAAATGAAATTCCAAAAAGTGCAAGAGCTCACCGATGAAAAGCCATTCCAAATTAAGCAGGCTGTGAACAAACTAGCAAATTGATCGAGTTGACTTGCCAAAGAGGTCTGCCGACAATTTACACGTTCGATTAACCACTAGAACTCAAGCGCTCGTATTCATCGACAGTGGTGTCAAAATAAATGCCGTTTATTTTCAATTTTAGGATGAACTCAAATTTTGGAAATTTGAGTCCCTCCGTTAAAGTCGTATGTCTTTGAACTAAGACAAATTTCCTTTAAAGTAAAGAAACACATTTTTCGTTTAAAGAAATCTTATTTAAATTAATTGAAATATTGAATTTTTAGATTTAAGATGAAAACGCTTCAAATATAGACTAAGACTTATTTTGAGGATTTACCACATTTGGTTTAAAGTTTTTTATTGAATTAAGAAAACGTTTATTTTACTTTGAAGTATCCGTTTTTAAACTGACATCTGTTGTTACGTGAATAGGTTTTTGAAATACCGCGAACAGAGAATGAAAATTTGACAAATGGCCTAATTTGATTTTATTGATCCTAGATTTAAAGGCAGATAGATATGTCGCTAAAAAATGTATTTACCACATTTTAAAGAAGCCACATGGTTGGCTCGGAATCTATACTAATATCCTTAAGGGAAGATCAAAATCTTCGGATCCAAAAAAAACTGTTTTTGGGTGTATTTTTAGGAAAACATGGGACTGATACTTGTCCATTTGAAAATAACTTATTATAAGTTAATTGAAAAAAAGAAGAGTAAAAATTTTTTGAATTGCGATCAACAAATAAATGGATAGACTGACCCCCAGATTTACGTTTTTTTCACACTTGCATTATGGTTTTAGTCCCCGACACTGACAATGACAAAACAAAAACGTTGTCTCTCAATGATATGAATGAATTGTTCCCCTTTTCACTGTGGAGACGTTCACGGGGAATATACATACGTGTATGTAAATGAGGCTTTTGATAACATATTCTTCAATGCAAGCCGGTTCAATTTAAATACTGTATGCGAAAATTCATTATTCAATTAAAACGAATGACAATAGATTTTTTTATGATCAATATAAAGCATTTCCCATTCAATAAACATATGTAGGTCACTAAAATATGTTCCAAATGAATTTTCTTAAACGTAATTATGTATGAGTCATTGTTATTTACATGTTATGGAATATTTTCCCATATATTCTCTAGTTTATAATTGCGAAACAATTACTTACATTCTTTCCATTCCCAAATGTCCCATAAGTCGAGACTTTCCTTTAGAAGACATATACCACTTATAGCCGTAGAAAATGCCCCAATTATTACACTTTGTCGCGTTAGGATATCACCAGCCATTTTTTAAGTAATTTTCTATTAATTTTTCTTTGTTTTAAAAATTCTATGAAAACTTAAATATGTACTAGAAACCAGCTGTCACGATCGAATGAGTAAAAATAATCGACTGCCTCTGAGAATAGAATACTGGCAGTGCTTTATGGAGACCATTAGCAATAGTTTTGCTACACAAACAAAGTAGTTGGGGTTAAAGAAATTTATTTGAAAAAATAAAAATGTAATATAAATTAATTTGTATGTATTACAAGTTATAAAAAATATAGCAAATAGGTATTTGCAATGGCCTTTTTATTTCGTATACTCGTAGCTATAGGCTATCTTTTTTCTCTATATTTTTAGAGTAAAAACTCTTCATATTGAATATTCTATAATGATCTCAATTCGTTTTTACGCAGTGAAAATTTCTCTGGGTTATTTGTTGACATTTAGATAAGTTGTAGATGATTCTTGACTCTGCTAATGGCTTGTTTGTATTCTCACATTTGATTATGTATATTTTGTGGGCTATTTTCCTATTGTTCTAAAAGAGAAAAGAGCGTATATGAAATACAGTGCACAGCAGCCTATCTTACAATGAATAGCCACCCGCTATAAATGTACATCTGATAGAATAGAGAAAGAGTGTGTGAGAGCGAGAGTGGCCCTAGGTTACATATACTCGTACACATGTTTGTACATCTATTAAATATAGCACTAGCTGAATACATAAAATATTCAAATATCTTTCAATTGAGTGTAGTTTATTCAATGAGTTTTGTCGACAGAGGTATTAGAGTGTAACGAAAATATATTGAAATATTATTCAGTTTTGAATTCATGTCATCAAGCACTAAAATATAAAAAATGTCCTATTTCAATCAGAAATATGTATATGTGGTCTAAATCTTATCCGATAAGGTTGATTCTATAAAGGCTATCATAAAGTTATTTTCTGTGCAAAATGTGATGATTTTTGTGAAAGTCTATTTATTTGAGATGCCAAACCATCGATAATTTCTAACTATCAAATTTTTTCCAATAACAAATTATTTCGTGATGGTGAAAAAATGGTTAAATTTTGGAAGAATAATTCTCATGTGTAGTTTCAAATTAGAAAGAAATTAGCATATAAGTCCCAAAATGAATCAAACCCCACCGCCAGAAATATACTAAAGACTATCGAAATTCGAATTAGCCAGCGATAAAATATGTGCATAGTGAGTGTTGTGTACATGGGTGATTCTGGATCGCTCTAATATATATCCGGATTCCCGGATCAGAATGCATTTTACATGGGGTTGTCATCACGATTCCCAAATTTTGAGTTCTAACAAAAATGGTAGATTTTTTACTGTGTGGTAGATTGGTAGAATTCTTGATAGTTTGGTAGAGTTAGCAAAATATTCCTCTCCAACTAAGAGTTATTTCAATTTTTTATAGAATAAAATTATGACAAAACATTTTGTCAAAATTTTCTGTAGGAATAAAATTTTGTATTTTTGTCTTAGTACAAACAAACAGTTTCGAATGCGCATCAATATTATAAATGCATTTCGAAATGAAATTTTGATAAAATTTTCTGAAGAAATAAATTTTTGACAAAATTTTCTATAGAAATAAATTTTTGACAAAAATTTGCTAAGAAATAACATTTCGACAACGTTTTCTATGGTAATAATGTTTTTACAAAATTTTCTGTAGAAATAAAATTTTGACAAAATTTTCTATAGAAATGAAATTATGACGAAATTTTCTATAGACATGAAATTTGGACAAAATTTTCTATAGAAATAAAATTGTGACAAAAGTTTCTGTAGAAATAACATTTTGACAAAAAATTGTGACAAAAGTTTCAGTAGAAATAACATTTTGACAAAATTTTCTAAAGAAATAAAATTTTGACAAATTTTCTAAAGAAACAAAATTTTCACAAAATTTTCCATAGAAATAAAATTGTGAAAAAATTTTCTATAGAAATAAAATTTTGACAAAAGTTTCTATAGAAATAAAATTTTGACATAATTTTCTATAGAAATGAAATTGTGACAAAATTTTCTATAGAAATAAAATTTTGACAAAATTTTCTATAGAAATAAAATTTTGACAAAATTTTCTATAGAAGTAAAATTTTGACAAAATTTTCTATTGAAATAAAATTTTGACAAAATTTTCTATATAAATAAAATTTTGACAAAAGTTTCTATAGAAATAAAATTTTGACAAAAATTTTGTATAGAAATAAAATTTTGACAAGAGTTTCTGTAGAAATAACATTTTGTCAAACATTTCTATAAAAATAAAATGTTGATCAAATTTTCTATAGAATATATATTATATTTTATACTGGTTGGTAGATTGGTAGAATTCTTGATAGTTTGGTAGAGTTAGCAAAATATTCCTCTCCAACTAAGAGTTATTTCAATTTTCTATAGAATAAAATTATGACAAAACATTTGGTCAAAATTTTCTATAGAAATAAAATTTTGTCTTTTTGTCTTAGTGCAAACACACAGTCTCGAATGCGCATCAATATTATAAATGCATTTCGAAATTAAATTTGACAAAATTTTCTGTAGAAATAAATTTTTGACAAAAATTTCTATAGAACTAAAATGTTGACAAAATTTCCTATAAAAATTAAAATTTTGATAAAATTTGCTATAGAAATAAAATTTGGACAACGTTTTCTATGGTAATAATGTTTTTACAAAATTTTCTGTAGAAATAAAATTTTGACAAAATTTTCTATAGAAATGAAATTTTGACGAAATTCTCTAAAGAAATGAAATTTTGACGAAATTCTCTATAGACATGAAATTTGGATAAAATTTTCCATTGAAATAAAATTATGACAAAAGTTTCGGTAGAAATAACATTTTGACAAAAAATTGTGACAAAAGTTTCTGTAGAAATAACATTTAGACAAAAAATTGCGAACAAAGTTTCTGTAGAAATAACAATTTGACAAAATTTTCTATATAAATAAAATTTTGACAAAATTTTCTATAGAAGTAAAATTTTGACAAAATTTTCTATAGAAATAAAATTTTGACAAAATATTCTATAGAAATAAAATTTTGATAAAAGTTTCTATAGAAATAAAATTTTGACAAAATTTTCTATAGAAATTAAATTGTGAAAAAATTTTCTATATAAATAAAATTTTGACAAAATTTTCTATAGAAATAAAATTTTGACAAAATTTTCTATAGAAGTAAAATTTTGACAAAATTTTCTATAGAAATAAAATTTTGACAAAATTTTCTATAGAAATAAAATTTTTACAAAATTTTCTATAGAAATGAAATTTTGACAAAATTCTCTATAGAAATGAAATTTTGACCAAATTCTCTATAGAAATGAAATTTTGACAAAAGTTTCTATAGGAATAAAATTTTGACAAATTTTTTTATAGAAATGAAATGTCGATAAAATTTTCTATAGAACTTTGACAACATTTTCTATAGAAATAAAATTCTAACAAAATTTTCTGTAGAAACCCAGATTGAAATGAAATGTTTATAATTTGTTTTCAGAAATAAAGTTTTGACAAAATTTCCTATAGAAATGAGATTTTGAAAAAAAATTCCTATAGAAATAAAATTTTGACAAAATTTTCTATAGAAATAAAAATTTTAAAAAAATTTTCGATAGAAGTGAAATTTTGACAAAATTTCCTATTGATATGAAGCTTCAACAAAATTTTATATTCCACTAGTTACTTTTTCTTTTTGTCATTTAATTATGTATTGTGTTGATTTAAGCTTAAAACTAAACCAAAAGAGTGTGTTTTTCAAATTGATTCCGGCAAAACTCGTTTAGACTGCAAGACGGTTAAATTTACAATCGTTTCTTATCGTCACCATGTGGGTAAACTATCAACCCACTGTGAATTACTCGCGGAAAAGTGTTTCTTTTAGTAGACTTGCCTTCATCAACTTCATTAACTAATTAAGACATATATCTATACATTTATTTAATTATTTTCCTTTGTTTTCCCATTTGTATCCTTTTTAATTTTCCCATATATATAATCAGAGAAAATAAAAAGATAATTAATTTGCTGTTAAAAAACGCATATAACACCATGCACCAACGTACACCACTGTATAACGCATATAATCTTACAAGAACATCCCTTTCATGTTACAATTAATCGTATATTTATGACCATTTAGGTGCAGTTTAAAATTAATGAGGTGCGAAGAAGTTTCAAAAGTTTTTTGAGTAAAAAAACACAATTGGTATGTCTGTCTACTTTCAGGCGACTATAGTTTTTCTACTTTTCCCATGTGTATACCGAGAAAAAAAAAACCAAATTTGCTGCTAAAAGACGTATAACAATTTTTTTTTATATATTACCTTAAAAGAACTTATTGTGAAGTGAAAATCAATCTTTTATCAAGAATACCATTTTGGAAAAGTTTGCCTACTTTCAGGAGGCTAGAATTATTCTACAAGTAAGGAAATGTAGTAAAAGCAACAATTTAAACTATTACTTTATGTTCCATAACTCCACGATCACATCCCATTTTCTCGTTGTTAACGGCTTGTGATTTTTTTCTTTTAGCATTCTCAAGATATATATCACAAAATAGAGCACAAACGGGATATAATATTAATGTTATTAGACCTAAAAATATAAAGATATAAATTTTTTTCATTTAATTTGTTTTTATTTTACATTTATTTAGTAACTCACCTGAAAAGCCCAGTGTGGGTATGAAGATAGTTAAGTCTTCCCAAGGTACCAATATGAGAAAATTAGTACCAATATAGGCCATAAAAGTTACACCAGCTAGAGCTACTATCAACCAGGGTACTAAGAGAATCCACCATCTCTGAAGAATGAAGAATAAAGAGTTAAAATTGAGTTAATAATTACACGCAGAGAAGGAACAAGATCACCCCAACCATGTTCCAAGAGAAAAATGTTACTTTTTCACGGAAAACATGTAGCATGTTTGTCGAAACCATGTTCTTTTCTAGGAAATTATGTATCTGATTTCGGTAAGCAAGTTATGTTTGACAAGAAAAGAATATTTTTCCGACAAAAATGCTACATGGTCGCTGTGAAAATGTAACATGGATCTCTTGAAACATGTTTGAATTGATAATTTTCCTTCTCTGGGTGTAATAAATTATAAAAATTAATACATTTTCTGGGAAATGAAATTTTAGACCAACAAAGTTTTCTGTTGTTGTCTAAGTTGTTTTTTTCTTAAGGTAAACTCAGTTAGTTAGTAACTACGATAGGACCACATATAACGATTTATTTTCTGTTAAAGAGACAATGTTGACAATAAAAAAACTTTGTTGGTCTAAAATTTGTTTTTTTTTTAAGGAAAAAAGTTTTTTGGTTGCGTGTACCTTTACAGCGCCTATAATCAGCAGAATACAAACAAGAGCCATAGAGGTATATTCGATTAATAGAATAATATCCGATTGAATGAGATCTGAACGAGCTTCATCGGCTTCATGAAAAATGCAATAAAAAAATAATTAAAATAAAATAATATTATGTCATTTGAAAAATATGTATACTAAAATTTAAAACACCTTTTATTATCGTATCGATATATTTGTTTATGTACATTAAAAAAACATGCCCATTTCCAAAGATTTTGTCTTAAAAAACTTTAAAATTTTTGGTATTGATTCCGAGCCAAAGAAGCGGAGAATACAAGTAAGAATACTTTTAAGACACAATTCTCTTTTAAATTTGGGGTTTGCGTACAAACCTTTTTTTTTTTCTTCATATGCCATCAAAGTCCTTTAAAAACCACTTAACAACAACTTTATTTTCCAAATGCAGACTCGACTTCCAGTAGAAATTATGCTATGTTTCAAGTGAAAAAACGTGACCTCACGACAATATTTCTTTCAGTGTAACTCTAACATCTCGCCAA